>NW_027365235.1:0-128856 GCF_046119375.1 Phyllobates terribilis
GCATTGCAAGGTGCAATTCTGAAATTTTTTGCTTTTTCCTGCTCCTCTTAGCATGATAAAGAAGATTCAAAGAGAGTGAGATGCCAGCTCCTTTCATTCAGTCAGTAGCTTCAATCATTTCTGGACGTTTTTCAATGGCAAAAATCAATGAATATTGTAAATGCACAAACAGTAATTTCTCCGCATTGCAAGGTGCAATTCTCCAATTTTTTGCTTTTTCCTGCTCCTCTTAGCATGATAAAGAAGATTCAAAGAGAGTGAGATGCCAGCTCCTTTCATTCAGTCAGTAGCTTCAATCATTTCTGGTCGTTTTTCAATGGCAAAAATCAATGAATATTGTAAATGCACAAACAGTAATTTCTCCGCATTGCAAGGTGCAATTCTGAAATTTTTTGCTTTTTCCTGCTCCTCTTAGCATGATAAAGAAGATTCAAAGAGAGTGAGATGCCAGCTCCTTTCATTCAGTCAGTAGCTTCAATCATTTCTGGACATTTTTCAATGGCAAAAATCAATGGATATTGTAAATGCACAAACAGTAATTTCTCCGCATTGCAAGGTGCAATTCTGAAATTTTTTGCTTTTTCCTGCTCCTCTTAGCATGATAAAGAAGATTCAAAGAGAGTGAGATGCCAGCTCCTTTCATTCAGTCAGTAGCTTCAAACATTTCTGGTATATGAATAACGATGTTTTTCAATGGGAAAAATCAATGAATATTGTAAATGCACAAACAGTAATTTCTCAGTATTGCAAGGTGCAATTCTGAAATTTTTTGCTTTTTCCTGCTCCTCTTAGCATGATAAAGAAGATTCAAAGAGAGTGAGATGCCAGCTCCTTTCATTCAGTCAGTAGCTTCAAACATTTCTGGACGTTTTTCAATGGCAAAAATCAATGAATATTGTAAATGCACAAACAGTAATTTCTCCGCATTGCAATGTGCAATTCTGAAATTTTTTTCTTTTTCCTGCTCCTCTTAGCATGATAAAGAAGGTTCAAAGAGAGTGAGATGCCAGCTCCTTTCATTCAGTCAGTAGCTTCAAACATTTCTGGTATATGAATAACATGATGTTTTTCAATGGCAAAAATCAATGAATATTGTAAATGCACAAACAGTAATTTCTCCGCATTGCAAGGTGCAATTCTGAAATTTTTTGCTTTTTCCTGCTCCTCTTAGCATGATAAAGAAGATTCAAAGAGAGTGAGATGCCAGCTCCTTTCATTCAGTCAGTAGCTTCAATCATTTCTGTACGTTTTTCAATGGCAAAAATCAATGAATATTGTAAATGCACAAACAGTAATTTCTCCGCATTGCAAGGTGCAATTCTGAAATTTTTTGCTTTTTCCTGCTCCTCTTAGCATGATAAAGAAGATTCAAAGAGAGTGAGATGCCAGCTCCTTTCATTCAGTCAGTAGCTTCAATCATTTCTGGTATATGAATAACATGATGTTTTTCAATGGCAAAAATCAATGAATATTGTAAATGCACAAACAGTAATTTCTCCGCATTGCAAGGTGCAATTCTGAAATTTTTTGCTTTTTCCTGCTCCTCTTAGCATGATAAAGAAGATTCAAAGAGAGTGAGATGCCAGCTCCTTTCATTCAGTCAGTAGCTTCAATCATTTCTGGACGTTTTTCAATGGCAAAAATCAATGAATATTGTAAATGCACAAACAGTAATTTCTCCGCATTGCAAGGTGCAATTCGGAAATTTTTTGCTTTTTCCTGCTCCTCTTAGCATGATAAAGAAGATTCAAAGAGAGTGAGATGCCAGCTCCTTTCATTCAGTCAGTAGCTTCAATCATTTCTGGTATATGAATAACATGATGTTTTTCAATGGCAAAAATCAATGAATATTGTAAATGCACAAACAGTAATTTCTCCGCATTGCAAGGTGCAATTCTGAAATTTTTTGCTTTTTCCTGCTCCTCTTAGCATGATAAAGAAGATTCAAAGAGAGTGAGATGCCAGCTCCTTTCATTCAGTCAGTAGCTTCAAACATTTCTGGTATATGAATAACATGATGTTTTTCAATGGCAAAAATCAATGAATATTGTAAATGCACAAACAGTAATTTCTCCGCATTGCAAGGTGCAATTCTGAAATTTTTTGCTTTTTCCTGCTCCTCTTAGCATGATAAAGAAGATTCAAAGAGAGTGAGATGCCAGCTCCTTTCATTCAGTCAGTAGCTTCAATCATTTCTGGACGTTTTTCAATGGCAAAAATCAATGAATATTGTAAATGCACAAACAGTAATTTCTCCGCATTGCAAGGTGCAATTCTGAAATTTTTTGCTTTTTCCTGCTCCTCTTAGCATGATAAAGAAGATTCAAAGAGAGTGAGATGCCAGCTCCTTTCATTCAGTCAGTAGCTTCAATCATTTCTGGACGTTTTTCAATGGCAAAAATCAATGAATATTGTAAATGCACAAACAGTAATTTCTCCGCATTGCAAGGTGCAATTCTGAAATTTTTTGCTTTTTCCTGCTTCTCTTAGCATGATAAAGAAGATTCAAAGAGAGTGAGATGCCAGCTCCTTTCATTCAGTCAGTAGCTTCAAACATTTCTGGTATATGAATAACGATGTTTTTCAATGGCAAAAATCAATGAATATTGTAAATGCACAAACAGTAATTTCTCAGTATTGCAAGGTGCAATTCTGAAATTTTTTGCTTTTTCCTGCTCCTCTTAGCATGATAAAGAAGATTCAAAGAGAGTGAGATGCCAGCTCCTTTCATTCAGTCAGTAGCTTCAATCATTTCTGGACGTTTTTCAATGGCAAAAATCAATGAATATTGTAAATGCACAAACAGTAATTTCTCCGCATTGCAAGGTGCAATTCTGAAATTTTTTGCTTTTTCCTGCTCCTCTTAGCATGATAAAGAAGATTCAAAGAGAGTGAGATGCCAGCTCCTTTCATTCAGTCAGTAGCTTCAAACATTTCTGGTATATGAATAACATGATGTTTTTCAATGGCAAAAATCAATGAATATTGTAAATGCACAAACAGTAATTTCTCTGCATTGCAAGGTGCAATTCTGAAATTTTTTGCTTTTTCCTGCTCCTCTTAGCATGATAAAGAAGATTCAAAGAGAGTGAGATGCCAGCTCCTTTCATTCAGTCAGTAGCTTCAATCATTTCTGGACGTTTTTCAATGGCAAAAATCAATGAATATTGTAAATGCACAAACAGTAATTTCTCCGCATTGCAAGGTGCAATTCGGAAATTTTTTGCTTTTTCCTGCTCCTCTTAGCATGATAAAGAAGATTCAAAGAGAGTGAGATGCCAGCTCCTTTCATTCAGTCAGTAGCTTCAATCATTCCTGGACGTTTTTTAATGCCAAAAATCAATGAATATTGTAAATGCACAAACAGTAATTTCTCCGCATTGCAAGGTGCAATTCTGAAATTTTTTGCTTTTTCCTGCTCCTCTTAGCATGATAAAGAAGATTCAAAGAGAGTGAGATGCCAGATCCTTTCATTCAGTCAGTAGCTTCAAACATTTCTGGACGTTTTTCAATGGCAAAAATCAATGAATATTGTAAATGCACAAACAGTAATTTCTCCGCATTGCAAGGTGCAATTCGGAAATTTTTTGCTTTTTCCTGCTCCTCTTAGCATGATAAAGAAGATTCAAAGAGAGTGAGATGCCAGCTCCTTTCATTCAGTCAGTAGCTTCAAACATTTCTGGTATATGAATAACATGATGTTTTTCAATGGCAAAAATCAATGAATATTGTAAATGCACAAACAGTAATTTCTCCGCATTGCAATGTGCAATTCTGAAATTTTTTGCTTTTTACTGCTCCTCTTAGCATGATAAAGAAGATTCAAAGAGAGTGAGATGCCAGCTCCTTTCATTCAGTCAGTAGCTTCAATCATTTCTGGACGTTTTTCAATGGCAAAAATCAATGAATATTGTAAATGCACAAACAGTAATTTCGCCGCATTGCAAGGTGCAATTCTGAAATTTTTTGCTTTTTCCTGCTCCTCTTAGCATGATAAAGAAGATTCAAAGAGAGTGAGATGCCAGCTCCTTTCATTCAGTCAGTAGCTTCAATCATTTCTGGACGTTTTTCAATGGCAAAAATCAATGAATATTGTAAATGCACAAACAGTAATTTCTCCGCATTGCAAGGTGCAATTCTGAAATTTTTTGCTTTTTCCTGCTCCTCTTAGCATGATAAAGAAGATTCAAAGAGAGTGAGATGCCAGCTCCTTTCATTCAGTCAGTAGCTTCAATCATTTCTGGATGTTTTTCAATGGCAAAAATCAATGAATATTGTAAATGCACAAACAGTAATTTCTCCGCATTGCAAGGTGCAATTCTGAAATTTTTTGCTTTTTCCTGCTCCTCTTAGCATGATAAAGAAGATTCAAAGAGAGTGAGATGCCAGCTCCTTTCATTCAGTCAGTAGCTTCAATCATTTCTGGTATATCAATAACATGATGTTTTTCAATGGCAAAAATCAATGAATATTGTAAATGCACAAACAGTAATTTCTCTGCATTGCAAGGTGCAATTCTGAAATTTTTTGCTTTTTCCTGCTCCTCTTAGCATGATAAAGAAGATTCAAAGAGAGTGAGATGCCAGCTCCTTTCATTCAGTCAGTAGCTTCAATCATTTCTGGTATATGAATAACATGATGTTTTTCAATGGCAAAAATCAATGAATATTGTAAATGCACAAACAGTAATTTCTCCGCATTGCAAGGTGCAATTCTGAAATTTTTTGCTTTTTAGTGCTCCTCTTAGCATGATAAAGAAGATTCAAAGAGAGTGAGATGCCAGCTCCTTTCATTAAGTCAGTAGCTTCAAACATTTCTGGTATATGAATAACATGATGTTTTTCAATGGCAAAAATCAATGAATATTGTAAATGCACAAACAGTAATTTCTCCGCATTGCAAGGTGCAATTCTGAAATTTTTTGCTTTTTCCTGCTCCTCTTAGCATGATAAAGAAGATTCAAAGAGAGTGAGATGCCAGCTCCTTTCATTCAGTCAGTAGCTTCAATCATTTCTGGACGTTTTTCAATGGCAAAAATCAATGAATATTGTAAATGCACAAACAGTAATTTCTCCGCATTGCAAGGTGCAATTCTGAAATTTTTTGCTTTTTCCTGCTCCTCTTAGCATGATAAAGAAGATTCAAAGAGAGTGAGATGCCAGGTCCTTTCATTCAGTCAGTAGCTTCAATCATTTCTGGTATATGAATAACATGATGTTTTTCATTGGCAAAAATCAATGAATATTGTAAATGCACAAACAGTAATTTCTCCGCATTGCAAGGTGCAATTCTGAAATTTTTTGCTTTTTCCTGCTCCTCTTAGCATGATAAAGAAGATTCAAAGAGAGTGAGATGCCAGCTCCTTTCATTCAGTCAGTAGCTTCAAACATATCTGGTATATGAATAACATGATGTTTTTCAATGGCAAAAATCAATGAATATTGTAAATGCACAAACAGTAATTTCTCCGCATTGCAAGGTGCAATTCTGAAATTTTTTGCTTTTTCCTGCTCCTCTTAGCATGATAAAGAAGATTCAAAGAGATTGAGATGCCAGCTCCTTTCATTCAGTCAGTAGCTTCAATCATTTCTGGACGTTTTTCAATGGCAAAAATCAATGAATATTGTAAATGCACAAACAGTAATTTCTCCGCATTGCAAGGTGCAATTCTGAAATTTTTTGCTTTTTCCTGCTCCTCTTAGCATGATAAAGAAGATTCAAAGAGAGTGAGATGCCAGCTCCTTTCATTCAGTCAGTAGCTTCAAACATTTCTGGTATATGAATAACATGATGTTTTTCAATGGCAAAAATCAATGAATATTGTAAATGCACAAACAGGAATTTCTCCGCATTGCAAGGTGCAATTCTGAAATTTTTTGCTTTTTCCTGCTCCTCTTAGCATGATAAAGAAGATTCAAAGAGAGTGAGATGCCAGCTCCTTTCATTCAGTCAGTAGCTTCAATCATTTCTGGACGTTTTTCAATGGCAAAAATCAATGAATATTGTAAATGCACAAACAGTAATTTCTCCGCATTGCAAGGTGCAATTCTCCAATTTTTTGCTTTTTCCTGCTCCTCTTAGCATGATAAAGAAGATTCAAAGAGAGTGAGATGCCAGCTCCTTTCATTCAGTCAGTAGCTTCAATCATTTCTGGTCGTTTTTCAATGGCAAAAATCAATGAATATTGTAAATGCACAAACAGTAATTTCTCCGCATTGCAAGGTGCAATTCTGAAATTTTTTGCTTTTTCCTGCTCCTCTTAGCATGATAAAGAAGATTCAAAGAGAGTGAGATGCCAGCTCCTTTCATTCAGTCAGTAGCTTCAATCATTTCTGGACGTTTTTCAATGGCAAAAATCAATGGATATTGTAAATGCACAAACAGTAATTTCTCCGCATTGCAAGGTGCAATTCTGAAATTTTTTGCTTTTTCCTGCTCCTCTTAGCATGATAAAGAAGATTCAAAGAGAGTGAGATGCCAGCTCCTTTCATTCAGTCAGTAGCTTCAAACATTTCTGGTATATGAATAACGATGTTTTTCAATGGGAAAAATCAATGAATATTGTAAATGCACAAACAGTAATTTCTCAGTATTGCAAGGTGCAATTCTGAAATTTTTTGCTTTTTCCTGCTCCTCTTAGCATGATAAAGAAGATTCAAAGAGAGTGAGATGCCAGCTCCTTTCATTCAGTCAGTAGCTTCAATCATTTCTGGACGTTTTTCAATGGCAAAAATCAATGAATATTGTAAATGCACAAACAGTAATTTCTCCGCATTGCAAGGTGCAATTCTGAAATTTTTTGCATTTTCCTGCTCCTCTTAGCATGATAAAGAAGATTCAAAGAGAGTGAGATGCCAGCTCCTTTCATTCAGTCAGTAGCTTCAAACATTTCTGGTATATGAATAACATGATGTTTTTCAATGGCAAAAATCAATGAATATTGTAAATGCACAAACAGTAATTTCTCCGCATTGCAAGGTGCAATTCTGAAATTTTTTGCTTTTTCCTGCTCATCTTAGCATGATAAATAAGATTCAAAGAGAGTGAGATGCCAGCTCCTTTCATTCAGTCAGTAGCTTCAATCATTTCTGGACGTTTTTCAATGGCAAAAATCAATGAATATTGTAAATGCACAAACAGAAATTTCTCTGCATTGCAAGGTGCAATTCTGAAATTTTTTGCTTTTTCCTGCTCCTCTTAGCATGATAAAGAAGATTCAAAGAGAGTGAGATGCCAGCTCCTTTCATTCAGTCAGTAGCTTCAATCATTTCTGGACGTTTTTCAATGGCAAGAATCAATGAATATTGTAAATGCACAAACAGTAATTTCTCCGCATTGCAAGGTGCAATTCTGAAATTTTTTGCTTTTTCCTGCTCCTCTTAGCATGATAAAGAAGATTCAAAGAGAGTGAGATGCCAGCTCCTTTCATTCAGTCAGTAGCTTCAATCATTTCTGGACGTTTTTCAATGGCAAAAATCAATGGATATTGTAAATGCACAAACAGTAATTTCTCCGCATTGCAAGGTGCAATTCTGAAATTTTTTGCTTTTTCCTGCTCCTCTTAGCATGATAAAGAAGATTCAAAGAGAGTGAGATGCCAGCTCCTTTCATTCAGTCAGTAGCTTCAAACATTTCTGGTATATGAATAACGATGTTTTTCAATGGGAAAAATCAATGAATATTGTAAATGCACAAACAGTAATTTCTCAGTATTGCAAGGTGCAATTCTGAAATTTTTTGCTTTTTCCTGCTCCTCTTAGCATGATAAAGAAGATTCAAAGAGAGTGAGATGCCAGCTCCTTTCATTCAGTCAGTAGCTTCAATCATTTCTGGACGTTTTTCAATGGCAAAAATCAATGAATATTGTAAATGCACAAACAGTAATTTCTCCGCATTGCAAGGTGCAATTCTGAAATTTTTTGCTTTTTCCTGCTCCTCTTAGCATGATAAAGAAGATTCAAAGAGAGTGAGATGCCAGCTCCTTTCATTCAGTCAGTAGCTTCAAACATTTCTGGTATATGAATAACATGATGTTTTTCAATGGCAAAAATCAATGAATATTGTAAATGCACAAACAGAAATTTCTCTGCATTGCAAGGTGCAATTCTGAAATTTTTTGCTTTTTCCTGCTCCTCTTAGCATGATAAAGAAGATTCAAAGAGAGTGAGATGCCAGCTCCTTTCATTCAGTCAGTAGCTTCAATCATTTCTGGACGTTTTTCAATGGCAAGAATCAATGAATATTGTAAATGCACAAACAGTAATTTCTCCGCATTGCAAGGTGCAATTCTGAAATTTTTTGCTTTTTCCTGCTCCTCTTAGCATGATAAAGAAGATTCAAAGAGAGTGAGATGCCAGCTCCTTTCATTCAGTCAGTAGCTTCAAACATTTCTGGACGTTTTTCAATGGCAAAAATCAATGAATATTGTAAATGCACAAACAGTAATTTCTCCGCATTGCAAGGTGCAATTCTGAAATTTTTTGCTTTTTCCTGCTCCTCTTAGCATGATAAAGAAGATTCAAAGAGAGTGAGATGCCAGCTCCTTTCATTCAGTCAGTAGCTTCAATCATTTCTGGACGTTTTTCAATGGCAAAAATCAATGAATATTGTAAATGCACAAACAGTAATTTCTCCGCATTGCAAGGTGCAATTCTGAAATTTTTTGCTTTTTCCTGCTCCTCATAGCATGATAAAGAAGATTCAAAGAGAGTGAGATGCCAGCTCCTTTCATTCAGTCAGTAGCTTCAAACATTTCTGGACGTTTTTCAATGGCAAAAATCAATGAATATTGTAAATGCACAAACAGTAATTTCTCCGCATTGCAAGGTGCAATTCTGAAATTTTTTTCTTTTTCCTGCTCCTCTTAGCATGATAAAGAAGATTCAAAGAGAGTGAGATGCCAGCTCCTTTCATTCAGTCAGTAGCTTCAAACATTTCTGGTATATGAATAACATGATGTTTTTCAATGGCAAAAATCAATGAATATTGTAAATGCACAAACAGTAATTTCTCCGCATTGCAAGGTGCAATTCTGAAATTTTTTGCTTTTTCCTGCTCCTCTTAGCATGATAAAGAAGATTCAAAGAGAGTGAGATGCCAGCTCCTTTCATTCAGTCAGTAGCTTCAATCATTTCTGGACGTTTTTCAATGGCAAAAATCAATGAATATTGTAAATGCACAAACAGTAATTTCTCCGCATTGCAAGGTGAAATTCTGAAATTTTTTGCTTTTTCCTGCTCCTCTTAGCATGATAAAGAAGATTCAAAGAGAGTGAGATGCCAGCTCCTTTCATTCAGTCAGTAGCTTCAATCATTTCTGGTATATGAATAACATGATGTTTTTCAATGGCAAAAATCAATGAATATTGTAAATGCACAAACAGTAATTTCTCCGCATTGCAAGGTGCAATTCTGAAATTTTTTGCTTTTTCCTGCTCCTCTTAGCATGATAAAGAAGATTCAAAGAGAGTGAGATGCCAGCTCCTTTCATTCAGTCAGTAGCTTCAATCATTTCTGGACGTTTTTCAATGGCAAAAATCAATGAATATTGTAAATGCACAAACAGTAATTTCTCCGCATTGCAAGGTGCAATTCTGAAATTTTTTGCTTTTTCCTGCTCCTCTTAGCATGATAAAGAAGATTCAAAGAGAGTGAGATGCCAGCTCCTTTCATTCAGTCAGTAGCTTCAATCATTTCTGGTATATGAATAACATGATGTTTTTCAATGGCAAAAATCAATGAATATTGTAAATGCACAAACAGTAATTTCTCCGCATTGCAAGGTGCAATTCTGAAATTTTTTGCTTTTTCCTGCTCCTCTTAGCATGATAAAGAAGATTCAAAGAGAGTGAGATGCCAGCTCCTTTCATTCAGTCAGTAGCTTCAATCATTTCTGGACGTTTTTCAATGGCAAAAATCAATGAATATTGTAAATGCACAAACAGTAATTTCTCCGCATTGCAAGGTGCAATTCGGAAATTTTTTGCTTTTTCCTGCTCCTCTTAGCATGATAAAGAAGATTCAAAGAGAGTGAGATGCCAGCTCCTTTCATTCAGTCAGTAGCTTCAAACATTTCTGGTCGTTTTTCAATGGCAAAAATCAATGAATATTGTAAATGCACAAACAGTAATTTCTCCGCATTGCAAGGTGCAATTCTGAAATTTTTTGCTTTTTCCTGCTCCTCTTAGCATGATAAAGAAGATTCAAAGAGAGTGAGATGCCAGCTCCTTTCATTCAGTCAGTAGCTTCAATCATTTCTGGACGTTTTTCAATGGCAAAAATCAATGGATATTGTAAATGCACAAACAGTAATTTCTCCGCATTGCAAGGTGCAATTCTGAAATTTTTTGCTTTTTCCTGCTCCTCTTAGCATGATAAAGAAGATTCAAAGAGAGTGAGATGCCAGCTCCTTTCATTCAGTCAGTAGCTTCAAACATTTCTGGTATATGAATAACGATGTTTTTCAATGGGAAAAATCAATGAATATTGTAAATGCACAAACAGTAATTTCTCAGTATTGCAAGGTGCAATTCTGAAATTTTTTGCTTTTTCCTGCTCCTCTTAGCATGATAAAGAAGATTCAAAGAGAGTGAGATGCCAGCTCCTTTCATTCAGTCAGTAGCTTCAATCATTTCTGGACGTTTTTCAATGGCAAAAATCAATGAATATTGTAAATGCACAAACAGTAATTTCTCCGCATTGCAAGGTGCAATTCTGAAATTTTTTGCTTTTTCCTGCTCCTCTTAGCATGATAAAGAAGATTCAAAGAGAGTGAGATGCCAGCTCCTTTCATTCAGTCAGTAGCTTCAAACATTTCTGGTATATGAATAACATGATGTTTTTCAATGGCAAAAATCAATGAATATTGTAAATGCACAAACAGAAATTTCTCTGCATTGCAAGGTGCAATTCTGAAATTTTTTGCTTTTTCCTGCTCCTCTTAGCATGATAAAGAAGATTCAAAGAGAGTGAGATGCCAGCTCCTTTCATTCAGTCAGTAGCTTCAATCATTTCTGGACGTTTTTCAATGGCAAGAATCAATGAATATTGTAAATGCACAAACAGTAATTTCTCCGCATTGCAAGGTGCAATTCTGAAATTTTTTGCTTTTTCCTGCTCCTCTTAGCATGATAAAGAAGATTCAAAGAGAGTGAGATGCCAGCTCCTTTCATTCAGTCAGTAGCTTCAAACATTTCTGGACGTTTTTCAATGGCAAAAATCAATGAATATTGTAAATGCACAAACAGTAATTTCTCCGCATTGCAAGGTGCAATTCTGAAATTTTTTGCTTTTTCCTGCTCCTCTTAGCATGATAAAGAAGATTCAAAGAGAGTGAGATGCCAGCTCCTTTCATTCAGTCAGTAGCTTCAATCATTTCTGGACGTTTTTCAATGGCAAAAATCAATGAATATTGTAAATGCACAAACAGTAATTTCTCCGCATTGCAAGGTGCAATTCTGAAATTTTTTGCTTTTTCCTGCTCCTCATAGCATGATAAAGAAGATTCAAAGAGAGTGAGATGCCAGCTCCTTTCATTCAGTCAGTAGCTTCAAACATTTCTGGACGTTTTTCAATGGCAAAAATCAATGAATATTGTAAATGCACAAACAGTAATTTCTCCGCATTGCAAGGTGCAATTCTGAAATTTTTTTCTTTTTCCTGCTCCTCTTAGCATGATAAAGAAGATTCAAAGAGAGTGAGATGCCAGCTCCTTTCATTCAGTCAGTAGCTTCAAACATTTCTGGTATATGAATAACATGATGTTTTTCAATGGCAAAAATCAATGAATATTGTAAATGCACAAACAGTAATTTCTCCGCATTGCAAGGTGCAATTCTGAAATTTTTTGCTTTTTCCTGCTCCTCTTAGCATGATAAAGAAGATTCAAAGAGAGTGAGATGCCAGCTCCTTTCATTCAGTCAGTAGCTTCAATCATTTCTGGACGTTTTTCAATGGCAAAAATCAATGAATATTGTAAATGCACAAACAGTAATTTCTCCGCATTGCAAGGTGAAATTCTGAAATTTTTTGCTTTTTCCTGCTCCTCTTAGCATGATAAAGAAGATTCAAAGAGAGTGAGATGCCAGCTCCTTTCATTCAGTCAGTAGCTTCAATCATTTCTGGTATATGAATAACATGATGTTTTTCAATGGCAAAAATCAATGAATATTGTAAATGCACAAACAGTAATTTCTCCGCATTGCAAGGTGCAATTCTGAAATTTTTTGCTTTTTCCTGCTCCTCTTAGCATGATAAAGAAGATTCAAAGAGAGTGAGATGCCAGCTCCTTTCATTCAGTCAGTAGCTTCAATCATTTCTGGACGTTTTTCAATGGCAAAAATCAATGAATATTGTAAATGCACAAACAGTAATTTCTCCGCATTGCAAGGTGCAATTCTGAAATTTTTTGCTTTTTCCTGCTCCTCTTAGCATGATAAAGAAGATTCAAAGAGAGTGAGATGCCAGCTCCTTTCATTCAGTCAGTAGCTTCAATCATTTCTGGTATATGAATAACATGATGTTTTTCAATGGCAAAAATCAATGAATATTGTAAATGCACAAACAGTAATTTCTCCGCATTGCAAGGTGCAATTCTGAAATTTTTTGCTTTTTCCTGCTCCTCTTAGCATGATAAAGAAGATTCAAAGAGAGTGAGATGCCAGCTCCTTTCATTCAGTCAGTAGCTTCAATCATTTCTGGACGTTTTTCAATGGCAAAAATCAATGAATATTGTAAATGCACAAACAGTAATTTCTCCGCATTGCAAGGTGCAATTCGGAAATTTTTTGCTTTTTCCTGCTCCTCTTAGCATGATAAAGAAGATTCAAAGAGAGTGAGATGCCAGCTCCTTTCATTCAGTCAGTAGCTTCAAACATTTCTGGTATATGAATAACATGATGTTTTTCAATGGCAAAAATCAATGAATATTGTAAATCCACAAACAGTAATTTCTCCGCATTGCAATGTGCAATTCTGAAATTTTTTGCTTTTTACTGCTCCTCTTAGCATGATAAAGAAGATTCAAAGAGAGTGAGATGCCAGCTCCTTTCATTCAGTCAGTAGCTTCAATCATTTCTGGACGTTTTTCAATGGCAAAAATCAATGAATATTGTAAATGCACAAACAGTAATTTCGCCGCATTGCAAGGTGCAATTCTGAAATTTTTTGCTTTTTCCTGCTCCTCTTAGCATGATAAAGAAGATTCAAAGAGAGTGAGATGCCAGCTCCTTTCATTCAGTCAGTAGCTTCAATCATTTCTGGACGTTTTTCAATGGCAAAAATCAATGAATATTGTAAATGCACAAACAGTAATTTCTCCGCATTGCAAGGTGCAATTCTGAAATTTTTTGCTTTTTCCTGCTCCTCTTAGCATGATAAAGAAGATTCAAAGAGAGTGAGATGCCAGCTCCTTTCATTCAGTCAGTAGCTTCAATCATTTCTGGATGTTTTTCAATGGCAAAAATCAATGAATATTGTAAATGCACAAACAGTAATTTCTCCGCATTGCAAGGTGCAATTCTGAAATTTTTTGCTTTTTCCTGCTCCTCTTAGCATGATAAAGAAGATTCAAAGAGAGTGAGATGCCAGCTCCTTTCATTCAGTCAGTAGCTTCAATCATTTCTGGACGTTTTTCAATGGCAAAAATCAATGAATATTGTAAATGCACAAACAGTAATTTCTCCGCATTGCAAGGTGCAATTCTGAAATTTTTTGCTTTTTCCTGCTCCTCTTAGCATGATAAAGAAGATTCAAAGAGAGTGAGATGCCAGCTCCTTTCATTCAGTCAGTAGCTTCAATCATTTCTGGTATATCAATAACATGATGTTTTTCAATGGCAAAAATCAATGAATATTGTAAATGCACAAACAGTAATTTCTCTGCATTGCAAGGTGCAATTCTGAAATTTTTTGCTTTTTCCTGCTCCTCTTAGCATGATAAAGAAGATTCAAAGAGAGTGAGATGCCAGCTCCTTTCATTCAGTCAGTAGCTTCAATCATTTCTGGTATATGAATAACATGATGTTTTTCAATGGCAAAAATCAATGAATATTGTAAATGCACAAACAGTAATTTCTCCGCATTGCAAGGTGCAATTCTGAAATTTTTTGCTTTTTAGTGCTCCTCTTAGCATGATAAAGAAGATTCAAAGAGAGTGAGATGCCAGCTCCTTTCATTAAGTCAGTAGCTTCAAACATTTCTGGTATATGAATAACATGATGTTTTTCAATGGCAAAAATCAATGAATATTGTAAATGCACAAACAGTAATTTCTCCGCATTGCAAGGTGCAATTCTGAAATTTTTTGCTTTTTCCTGCTCCTCTTAGCATGATAAAGAAGATTCAAAGAGAGTGAGATGCCAGCTCCTTTCATTCAGTCAGTAGCTTCAATCATTTCTGGACGTTTTTCAATGGCAAAAATCAATGAATATTGTAAATGGACAAACAGTAATTTCTCCGCATTGCAAGGTGCAATTCTGAAATTTTTTGCTTTTTCCTGCTCCTCTTAGCATGATAAAGAAGATTCAAAGAGAGTGAGATGCCAGGTCCTTTCATTCAGTCAGTAGCTTCAATCATTTCTGGTATATGAATAACATGATGTTTTTCATTGGCAAAAATCAATGAATATTGTAAATGCACAAACAGTAATTTCTCCGCATTGCAAGGTGCAATTCTGAAATTTTTTGCTTTTTCCTGCTCCTCTTAGCATGATAAAGAAGATTCAAAGAGAGTGAGATGCCAGCTCCTTTCATTCAGTCAGTAGCTTCAAACATATCTGGTATATGAATAACATGATGTTTTTCAATGGCAAAAATCAATGAATATTGTAAATGCACAAACAGTAATTTCTCCGCATTGCAAGGTGCAATTCTGAAATTTTTTGCTTTTTCCTGCTCCTCTTAGCATGATAAAGAAGATTCAAAGAGAGTGAGATGCCAGCTCCTTTCATTCAGTCAGTAGCTTCAATCATTTCTGGACGTTTTTCAATGGCAAAAATCAATGAATATTGTAAATGGACAAACAGTAATTTCTCCGCATTGCAAGGTGCAATTCTGAAATTTTTTGCTTTTTCCTGCTCCTCTTAGCATGATAAAGAAGATTCAAAGAGAGTGAGATGCCAGGTCCTTTCATTCAGTCAGTAGCTTCAATCATTTCTGGTATATGAATAACATGATGTTTTTCATTGGCAAAAATCAATGAATATTGTAAATGCACAAACAGTAATTTCTCCGCATTGCAAGGTGCAATTCTGAAATTTTTTGCTTTTTCCTGCTCCTCTTAGCATGATAAAGAAGATTCAAAGAGAGTGAGATGCCAGCTCCTTTCATTCAGTCAGTAGCTTCAAACATATCTGGTATATGAATAACATGATGTTTTTCAATGGCAAAAATCAATGAATATTGTAAATGCACAAACAGTAATTTCTCCGCATTGCAAGGTGCAATTCTGAAATTTTTTGCTTTTTCCTGCTCCTCTTAGCATGATAAAGAAGATTCAAAGAGATTGAGATGCCAGCTCCTTTCATTCAGTCAGTAGCTTCAATCATTTCTGGACGTTTTTCAATGGCAAAAATCAATGAATATTGTAAATGCACAAACAGTAATTTCTCCGCATTGCAAGGTGCAATTCTGAAATTTTTTGCTTTTTCCTGCTCCTCTTAGCATGATAAAGAAGATTCAAAGAGAGTGAGATGCCAGCTCCTTTCATTCAGTCAGTAGCTTCAAACATTTCTGGTATATGAATAACATGATGTTTTTCAATGGCAAAAATCAATGAATATTGTAAATGCACAAACAGGAATTTCTCCGCATTGCAAGGTGCAATTCTGAAATTTTTTGCTTTTTCCTGCTCCTCTTAGCATGATAAAGAAGATTCAAAGAGAGTGAGATGCCAGCTCCTTTCATTCAGTCAGTAGCTTCAATCATTTCTGGACGTTTTTCAATGGCAAAAATCAATGAATATTGTAAATGCACAAACAGTAATTTCTCCGCATTGCAAGGTGCAATTCTCCAATTTTTTGCTTTTTCCTGCTCCTCTTAGCATGATAAAGAAGATTCAAAGAGAGTGAGATGCCAGCTCCTTTCATTCAGTCAGTAGCTTCAATCATTTCTGGTCGTTTTTCAATGGCAAAAATCAATGAATATTGTAAATGCACAAACAGTAATTTCTCCGCATTGCAAGGTGCAATTCTGAAATTTTTTGCTTTTTCCTGCTCCTCTTAGCATGATAAAGAAGATTCAAAGAGAGTGAGATGCCAGCTCCTTTCATTCAGTCAGTAGCTTCAATCATTTCTGGACGTTTTTCAATGGCAAAAATCAATGGATATTGTAAATGCACAAACAGTAATTTCTCCGCATTGCAAGGTGCAATTCTGAAATTTTTTGCTTTTTCCTGCTCCTCTTAGCATGATAAAGAAGATTCAAAGAGAGTGAGATGCCAGCTCCTTTCATTCAGTCAGTAGCTTCAATCATTTCTGGTATATGAATAAGATGATGTTTTTCAATGGCAAAAATCAATGAATATTGTAAATGCACAAACAGTAATTTCTCCGCATTGCAAGGTGCAATTCTGAAATTTTTTGCTTTTTCCTGCTCCTCTTAGCATGATAAAGAAGATTCAAAGAGAGTGAGATGCCAGCTCCTTTCATTCAGTCAGTAGCTTCAATCATTTCTGTACGTTTTTCAATGGCAAAAATCAATGAATATTGTAAATGCACAAACAGTAATTTCTCCGCATTGCAAGGTGCAATTCTGAAATTTTTTGCTTTTTCCTGCTCCTCTTAGTATGATAAAGAAGATTCAAAGAGAGTGAGATGCCAGCTCCTTTCATTCAGTCAGTAGCTTCAATCATTTCTGGTCGTTTTTCAATGGCAAAAATCAATGAATATTGTAAATGCACAAACAGTAATTTCTCCGCATTGCAAGGTGCAATTCTGAAATTTTTTGCTTTTTCCTGCTCCTCTTAGCATGATAAAGAAGATTCAAAGAGAGTGAGATGCCAGCTCCTTTCATTCAGTCAGTAGCTTCAATCATTTCTGGACGTTTTTCAATGGCAAAAATCAATGGATATTGTAAATGCACAAACAGTAATTTCTCCGCATTGCAAGGTGCAATTCTGAAATTTTTTGCTTTTTCCTGCTCCTCTTAGCATGATAAAGAAGATTCAAAGAGAGTGAGATGCCAGCTCCTTTCATTCAGTCAGTAGCTTCAATCATTTCTGGTATATGAATAAGATGATGTTTTTCAATGGCAAAAATCAATGAATATTGTAAATGCACAAACAGTAATTTCTCCGCATTGCAAGGTGCAATTCTGAAATTTTTTGCTTTTTCCTGCTCCTCTTAGCATGATAAAGAAGATTCAAAGAGAGTGAGATGCCAGCTCCTTTCATTCAGTCAGTAGCTTCAATCATTTCTGTACGTTTTTCAATGGCAAAAATCAATGAATATTGTAAATGCACAAACAGTAATTTCTCCGCATTGCAAGGTGCAATTCTGAAATTTTTTGCTTTTTCCTGCTCCTCTTAGTATGATAAAGAAGATTCAAAGAGAGTGAGATGCCAGCTCCTTTCATTCAGTCAGTAGCTTCAATCATTTCTGGACGTTTTTCAATGGCAAAAATCAATGAATATTGTAAATGCACAAACAGTAATTTCTCCGCATTGCAAGGTGCAATTCTGAAATTTTTTGCTTTTTCCTGCTCCTCTTAGCATGATAAAGAAGATTCAAAGAGAGTGAGATGCCAGCTCCTTTCATTCAGTCAGTAGCTTCAAACATTTCTGGTATATGAATAACATGATGTTTTTCAATGGCAAAAATCAATGAATTTTGTAAATGCACAAACAGTAATTTCTCCGCATTGCAAGGTGCAATTCTGAAATTTTTTGCTTTTTCCTGCTCCTCTTAGCATGATAAAGAAGATTCAAAGAGAGTGAGATGTCAGCTCCTTTCATTCAGTTAGTAGCTTCAATCATTTCTGGACGTTTTTCAATGGCAAAAATCAATGAATATTGTAAATGCACAAACAGTAATTTCTCCGCATTGCAAGGTGCAATTCTGAAATTTTTTGCTTTTTCCTGCTCCTCTTAGCATGATAAAGAAGATTCAAAGAGACTGAGATGCCAGCTCCTTTCATTCAGTCAGTAGCTTCAATCATTTCTGGACGTTTTTCAATGGCAAAAATCAATGAATATTGTAAATGCACAAACAGTAATTTCTCCGCATTGCAAGGTGCAATTCTGAAATTTTTTGCTTTTTCCTGCTCCTCTTAGCATGATAAAGAAGATTCAAAGAGAGTGAGATGCCAGCTCCTTTCATTCAGTCAGTAGCTTCAATCATTTCTGGACGTTTTTCAGTGGCAAAAATCAATGAATATTGTAAATGCACAAACAGTAATTTCTCCGCATTGCAAGGTGCAATTCTGAAATTTTTTGCTTTTTCCTGCTCCTCTTAGCATGATAAAGAAGATTCAAAGAGAGTGAGATGCCAGCTCCTTTCATTCAGTCAGTAGCTTCAAACATTTCTGGTATATGAATAACATGATGTTTTTCAATGGCAAAAATCAATGAATATTGTAAATGCACAAACAGGAATTTCTCCGCATTGCAAGGTGCAATTCTGAAATTTTTTGCTTTTTCCTGCTCCTCTTAGCATGATAAAGAAGATTCAAAGAGAGTGAGATGCCAGCTCCTTTCATTCAGTCAGTAGCTTCAATCATTTCTGGACGTTTTTCAATGGCAAAAATCAATGAATATTGTAAATGCACAAACAGTAATTTCTCCGCATTGCAAGGTGCAATTCTCCAATTTTTTGCTTTTTCCTGCTCCTCTTAGCATGATAAAGAAGATTCAAAGAGAGTGAGATGCCAGCTCCTTTCATTCAGTCAGTAGCTTCAATCATTTCTGGTCGTTTTTCAATGGCAAAAATCAATGAATATTGTAAATGCACAAACAGTAATTTCTCCGCATTGCAAGGTGCAATTCTGAAATTTTTTGCTTTTTCCTGCTCCTCTTAGCATGATAAAGAAGATTCAAAGAGAGTGAGATGCCAGCTCCTTTCATTCAGTCAGTAGCTTCAATCATTTCTGGACGTTTTTCAATGGCAAAAATCAATGGATATTGTAAATGCACAAACAGTAATTTCTCCGCATTGCAAGGTGCAATTCTGAAATTTTTTGCTTTTTCCTGCTCCTCTTAGCATGATAAAGAAGATTCAAAGAGAGTGAGATGCCAGCTCCTTTCATTCAGTCAGTAGCTTCAATCATTTCTGGTATATGAATAAGATGATGTTTTTCAATGGCAAAAATCAATGAATATTGTAAATGCACAAACAGTAATTTCTCCGCATTGCAAGGTGCAATTCTGAAATTTTTTGCTTTTTCCTGCTCCTCTTAGCATGATAAAGAAGATTCAAAGAGAGTGAGATGCCAGCTCCTTTCATTCAGTCAGTAGCTTCAATCATTTCTGTACGTTTTTCAATGGCAAAAATCAATGAATATTGTAAATGCACAAACAGTAATTTCTCCGCATTGCAAGGTGCAATTCTGAAATTTTTTGCTTTTTCCTGCTCCTCTTAGTATGATAAAGAAGATTCAAAGAGAGTGAGATGCCAGCTCCTTTCATTCAGTCAGTAGCTTCAATCATTTCTGGACGTTTTTCAATGGCAAAAATCAATGAATATTGTAAATGCACAAACAGTAATTTCTCCGCATTGCAAGGTGCAATTCTGAAATTTTTTGCTTTTTCCTGCTCCTCTTAGCATGATAAAGAAGATTCAAAGAGAGTGAGATGCCAGCTCCTTTCATTCAGTCAGTAGCTTCAAACATTTCTGGTATATGAATAACATGATGTTTTTCAATGGCAAAAATCAATGAATTTTGTAAATGCACAAACAGTAATTTCTCCGCATTGCAAGGTGCAATTCTGAAATTTTTTGCTTTTTCCTGCTCCTCTTAGCATGATAAAGAAGATTCAAAGAGAGTGAGATGTCAGCTCCTTTCATTCAGTTAGTAGCTTCAATCATTTCTGGACGTTTTTCAATGGCAAAAATCAATGAATATTGTAAATGCACAAACAGTAATTTCTCCGCATTGCAAGGTGCAATTCTGAAATTTTTTGCTTTTTCCTGCTCCTCTTAGCATGATAAAGAAGATTCAAAGAGACTGAGATGCCAGCTCCTTTCATTCAGTCAGTAGCTTCAATCATTTCTGGACGTTTTTCAATGGCAAAAATCAATGAATATTGTAAATGCACAAACAGTAATTTCTCCGCATTGCAAGGTGCAATTCTGAAATTTTTTGCTTTTTCCTGCTCCTCTTAGCATGATAAAGAAGATTCAAAGAGAGTGAGATGCCAGCTCCTTTCATTCAGTCAGTAGCTTCAATCATTTCTGGACGTTTTTCAGTGGCAAAAATCAATGAATATTGTAAATGCACAAACAGTAATTTCTCCGCATTGCAAGGTGCAATTCTGAAATTTTTTGCTTTTTCCTGCTCCTCTTAGCATGATAAAGAAGATTCAAAGAGAGTGAGATGCCAGCTCCTTTCATTCAGTCAGTAGCTTCAAACATTTCTGGTATATGAATAACATGATGTTTTTCAATGGCAAAAATCAATGAATATTTTAAATGCACAAACAGTAATTTCTCCGCATTGCAATGTGCAATTCTGAAATTTTTTGCTTTTTCCTGCTCCTCTTAGCATGATAAAGAAGATTCAAAGAGAGTGAGATACCAGCTCCTTTCATTCAGTCAGTAGCTTCAATCATTTCTGGACGTTTTTCAATGGCAAAAATCAATGAATATTGTAAATGCACAGACTGTAATTTCTCCGCATTGCAAGGTGCAATTCTGAAATTTTTTGCTTTTTCCTGCTCCTCATAGCATGATAAAGAAGATTCAAAGAGAGTGAGATGCCAGCTCCTTTCATTCAGTCAGTAGCTTCAATCATTTCTGGACGTTTTTCAATGGCAAAAATCAATGAATATTGTAAATGCACAAACAGTAATTTCGCCGCATTGCAAGGTGCAATTCTGAAATTTTTTGCTTTTTCCTGCTCCTCATAGCATGATAAAGAAGATTCAAAGAGAGTGAGATGCCAGCTCCTTTCATTCAGTCAGTAGCTTCAATCATTTCTGGACGTTTTTCAATGGCAAAAATCAATGAATATTGTAAATGCACAAACAGTAATTTCTCCGCATTGCAAGGTGCAATTCTGAAATTTTTTGCTTTTTCCTGCTCCTCTTAGCATGATAAAGAAGATTCAAAGAGAGTGAGATGCCAGCTCCTTTCATTCAGTCAGTAGCTTCAATCATTTCTGGATGTTTTTCAATGGCAAAAATCAATGAATATTGTAAATGCACAAACAGTAATTTCTCCGCATTGCAAGGTGCAATTCTGAAATTTTTTGCTTTTTCCTGCTCCTCTTAGCATGATAAAGAAGATTCAAAGAGAGTGAGATGCCAGCTCCTTTCATTCAGTCAGTAGCTTCAATCATTTCTGGACGTTTTTCAATGGCAAAAATCAATGAATAATGTAAATGCACAAACAGTAATTTCTCCGCATTGCAAGGTGCAATTCTGAAATTTTTTGCTTTTTCCTGCTCCTCTTAGCATGATAAAGAAGATTCAAAGAGAGTGAGATGCCAGCTCCTTTCATTCAGTCAGTAGCTTCAATCATTTCTGGTATATCAATAACATGATGTTTTTCAATGGCAAAAATCAATGAATATTGTAAATGCACAAACAGTAATTTCTCTGCATTGCAAGGTGCAATTCTGAAATTTTTTGCTTTTTCCTGCTCCTCTTAGCATGATAAAGAAGATTCAAAGAGAGTGAGATGCCAGCTCCTTTCATTCAGTCAGTAGCTTCAATCATTTCTGGTATATGAATAACATGATGTTTTTCAATGGCAAAAATCAATGAATATTGTAAATGCACAAACAGTAATTTCTCCGCATTGCAAGGTGCAATTCTGAAATTTTTTGCTTTTTAGTGCTCCTCTTAGCATGATAAAGAAGATTCAAAGAGAGTGAGATGCCAGCTCCTTTCATTCAGTCAGTAGCTTCAATCATTTCTGGACGTTTTTCAATGGCAAAAATCAATGAATATTGTAAATGCACAAAAAGTAATTTCGCCGCATTGCAAGGTGCAATTCTGAAATTTTTTGCTTTTTCCTGCTCCTCATAGCATGATAAAGAAGATTCAAAGAGAGTGAGATGCCAGCTCCTTTCATTCAGTCAGTAGCTTCAATCATTTCTGGACGTTTTTCAATGGCAAAAATCAATGAATATTGTAAATGCACAAACAGTAATTTCTCCGCATTGCAAGGTGCAATTCTGAAATTTTTTGCTTTTTCCTGCTCCTCTTAGCATGATAAAGAAGATTCAAAGAGAGTGAGATGCCAGCTCCTTTCATTCAGTCAGTAGCTTCAATCATTTCTGGACGTTTTTCAATGGCAAAAATCAATGAATAATGTAAATGCACAAACAGTAATTTCTCCGCATTGCAAGGTGCAATTCTGAAATTTTTTGCTTTTTCCTGCTCCTCTTAGCATGATAAAGAAGATTCAAAGAGAGTGAGATGCCAGCTCCTTTCATTCAGTCAGTAGCTTCAATCATTTCTGGTATATCAATAACATGATGTTTTTCAATGGCAAAAATCAATGAATATTGTAAATGCACAAACAGTAATTTCTCTGCATTGCAAGGTGCAATTCTGAAATTTTTTGCTTTTTCCTGCTCCTCTTAGCATGATAAAGAAGATTCAAAGAGAGTGAGATGCCAGCTCCTTTCATTCAGTCAGTAGCTTCAATCATTTCTGGTATATGAATAACATGATGTTTTTCAATGGCAAAAATCAATGAATATTGTAAATGCACAAACAGTAATTTCTCCGCATTGCAAGGTGCAATTCTGAAATTTTTTGCTTTTTAGTGCTCCTCTTAGCATGATAAAGAAGATTCAAAGAGAGTGAGATGCCAGCTCCTTTCATTCAGTCAGTAGCTTCAAACATTTCTGGTATATGAATAACATGATGTTTTTCAATGGCAAAAATCAATGAATATTGTAAATGCACAAACAGTAATTTCTCCGCATTGCAAGGTGCAATTCTGAAATTTTTTGCTTTTTCCTGCTCCTCTTAGCATGATAAAGAAGATTCAAAGAGAGTGAGATGCCAGCTCCTTTCATTCAGTCAGTAGCTTCAATCATTTCTGGACGTTTTTCAATGGCAAAAATCAATGAATATTGTAAATGCACAAACAGTAATTTCTCCGCATTGCAAGGTGCAATTCTGAAATTTTTTGCTTTTTCCTGCTCCTCTTAGCATGATAAAGAAGATTCAAAGAGAGTGAGATGCCAGGTCCTTTCATTCAGTCAGTAGCTTCAATCATTTCTGGTATATGAATAACATGATGTTTTTCATTGGCAAAAATCAATGAATATTGTAAATGCACAAACAGTAATTTCTCCGCATTGCAAGGTGCAATTCTGAAATTTTTTGCTTTTTCCTGCTCCTCTTAGCATGATAAAGAAGATTCAAAGAGAGTGAGATGCCAGCTCCTTTCATTCAGTCAGTAGCTTCAAACATATCTGGTATATGAATAACATGATGTTTTTCAATGGCAAAAATCAATGAATATTGTAAATGCACAAACAGTAATTTCTCCGCATTGCAAGGTGCAATTCTGAAATTTTTTGCTTTTTCCTGCTCCTCTTAGCATGATAAAGAAGATTCAAAGAGATTGAGATGCCAGCTCCTTTCATTCAGTCAGTAGCTTCAATCATTTCTGGACGTTTTTCAATGGCAAAAATCAATGAATATTGTAAATGCACAAACAGTAATTTCTCCGCATTGCAAGGTGCAATTCTGAAATTTTTTGCTTTTTCCTGCTCCTCTTAGCATGATAAAGAAGATTCAAAGAGAGTGAGATGCCAGCTCCTTTCATTCAGTCAGTAGCTTCAAACATTTCTGGTATATGAATAACATGATGTTTTTCAATGGCAAAAATCAATGAATATTGTAAATGCACAAACAGGAATTTCTCCGCATTGCAAGGGGCAATTCTGAAATTTTTTGCTTTTTCCTGCTCCTCTTAGCATGATAAAGAAGATTCAAAGAGAGTGAGATGCCAGCTCCTTTCATTCAGTCAGTAGCTTCAATCATTTCTGGACGTTTTTCAATGGCAAAAATCAATGAATATTGTAAATGCACAAACAGTAATTTCTCCGCATTGCAAGGTGCAATTCTCAAATTTTTTGCTTTTTCCTGCTCCTCTTAGCATGATAAAGAAGATTCAAAGAGAGTGAGATGCCAGCTCCTTTCATTCAGTCAGTAGCTTCAATCATTTCTGGTAGTTTTTCAATGGCAAAAATCAATGAATATTGTAAATGCACAAACAGTAATTTCTCCGCATTGCAAGGTGCAATTCTGAAATTTTTTAGTTTTTCCTGCTCCTCTTAGCATGATAAAGAAGATTCAAAGAGAGTGAGATGCCAGCTCCTTTCATTCAGTCAGTAGCTTCAAACATTTCTGGTATATGAATAACATGATGTTTTTCAATGGCAAAAATCAATGAATATTGTAAATGCACAAACAGTAATTTCTCCGCATTGCAAGGTGCAGTTCTGAAATTTTTTGCTTTTTCCTGCTCCTCTTAGCATGATAAAGAAGATTCAAAGAGAGTGAGATGCCAGCTCCTTTCATTCAGTCAGTAGCTTCAATCATTTCTGGACGTTTTTCAATGGCAAAAATCAATGGATATTGTAAATGCACAAACAGTAATTTCTCCGCATTGCAAGGTGCAATTCTGAAATTTTTTGCTTTTTCCTGCTCCTCTTAGCATGATAAAGAAGATTCAAAGAGAGTGAGATGCCAGCTCCTTTCATTCAGTCAGTAGCTTCAATCATTTCTGGTATATGAATAACATGATGTTTTTCAATGGCAAAAATCAATGAATATTGTAAATGCACAAACAGTAATTTCTCCGCATTGCAAGGTGCAATTCTGAAATTTTTTGCTTTTTCCTGCTCCTCTTAGCATGATAAAGAAGATTCAAAGAGAGTGAGATGCCAGCTCCTTTCATTCAGTCAGTAGCTTCAATCATTTCTGGACGTTTTTCAATGGCAAAAATCAATGAATATTGTAAATGCACAAACAGTAATTTCTCCGCATTGCAAGGTGCAATTCTGAAATTTTTTGCTTTTTCCTGCTCCTCTTAGTATGATAAAGAAGATTCAAAGAGAGTGAGATGCCAGCTCCTTTCATTCAGTCAGTAGCTTCAATCATTTCTGGACGTTTTTCAATGGCAAAAATCAATGAATATTGTAAATGCACAAACAGTAATTTCTCCGCATTGCAAGGTGCAATTCTGAAATTTTTTGCTTTTTCCTGCTCCTCTTAGCATGATAAAGAAGATTCAAAGAGAGTGAGATGCCAGCTCCTTTCATTCAGTCAGTAGCTTCAAACATTTCTGGTATATGAATAACATGATGTTTTTCAATGGCAAAAATCAATGAATTTTGTAAATGCACAAACAGTAATTTCTCCGCATTGCAAGGTGCAATTCTGAAATTTTTTGCTTTTTCCTGCTCCTCTTAGCATGATAAAGAAGATTCAAAGAGAGTGAGATACCAGCTCCTTTCATTCAGTCAGTAGCTTCAATAATTTCTGGACGTTTTTCAATGGCAAAAATCAATGAATATTGTAAATGCACAAACAGTAATTTCTCCGCATTGCAAGGTGCAATTCTGAAATTTTTTGCTTTTTCCTGCTCCTCTTAGCATGATAAAGAAGATTCAAAGAGAGTGAGATGCCAGCTCCTTTCATTCAGTCAGTAGCTTCAATCATTTCTGGATGTTTTTCAATGGCAAAAATCAATGAATATTGTAAATGCACAGACAGTAATTTCTCCGCATTGCAAGGTGCAATTCTGAAATTTTTTGCTTTTTCCTGCTCCTCTTAGCATGATAAAGAAGATTCAAAGAGATTGAGATGTCAGCTCCTTTCATTCAGTCAGTAGCTTCAAACATTTCTGGTATATGAATAACATGATGTTTTTCAATGGCAAAAATCAATGAATATTGTAAATGCACAAACAGTAATTTCTCCGCATTGCAAGGTGCAATTCTGAAATTTTTTGCTTTTTCCTGCTCCTCTTAGCATGATAAAGAAGATTCAAAGAGAGTGAGATGCCAGCTCCTTTCATTCAGTTAGTAGCTTCAATCATTTCTGGACGTTTTTCAATGGCAAAAATCAATGAATATTGTAAATGCACAAACAGTAATTTCTCCGCATTGCAAGGTGCAATTCTGAAATTTTTTGCTTTTTCCTGCTCCTCTTAGCATGATAAAGAAGATTCAAAGAGACTGAGATGCCAGCTCCTTTCATTCAGTCAGTAGCTTCAATCATTTCTGGACGTTTTTCAATGGCAAAAATCAATGAATATTGTAAATGCACAAACAGTAATTTCTCCGCATTGCAAGGTGCAATTCTGAAATTTTTTGCTTTTTCCTGCTCCTCTTAGCATGATAAAGAAGATTCAAAGAGAGTGAGATGCCAGCTCCTTTCATTCAGTCAGTAGCTTCAATCATTTCTGGACGTTTTTCAATGGCAAAAATCAATGAATATTGTAAATGCACAAACAGTAATTTCTCCGCATTGCAAGGTGCAATTCTGAAATTTTTTGCTTTTTCCTGCTCCTCTTAGCATGATAAAGAAGATTCAAAGAGAGTGAGATGCCAGCTCCTTTCATTCAGTCAGTAGCTTCAAACATTTCTGGTATATGAATAACATGATGTTTTTCAATGGCAAAAATCAATGAATATTTTAAATGCACAAACAGTAATTTCTCCGCATTGCAAGGTGCAATTTTGAAATTTTTTGCTTTTTCCTGCTCCTCTTAGCATGATAAAGAAGATTCAAAGAGAGTGAGATACCAGCTCCTTTCATTCAGTCAGTAGCTTCAATCATTTCTGGACGTTTTTCAATGGCAAAAATCAATGAATATTGTAAATGCACAAACAGTAATTTCTCCGCATTGCAAGGTGCAATTCTGAAATTTTTTGCTTTTTCCTGCTCCTCTTAGCATGATAAAGAAGATTCAAAGAGAGTGAGATGCCAGCTCCTTTCATTCAGTCAGTAGCTTCAATCATTTCTGGTATATGAATAACATGATGTTTTTCAATGGCAAAAATCAATGAATATTGTAAATGCACAAACAGTAATTTCTCCGCATTGCAAGGTGCAATTCTGAAATTTTTTGCTTTTTCCTGCTCCTCTTAGCATGATAAAGAAGATTCAAAGAGAGTGAGATGCCAGCTCCTTTCATTCAGTCAGTAGCTTCAATCATTTCTGTACGTTTTTCAATGGCAAAAATCAATGAATATTGTAAATGCACAAACAGTAATTTCTCCGCATTGCAAGGTGCAATTCTGAAATTTTTTGCTTTTTCCTGCTCCTCTTAGTATGATAAAGAAGATTCAAAGAGAGTGAGATGCCAGCTCCTTTCATTCAGTCAGTAGCTTCAATCATTTCTGGACGTTTTTCAATGGCAAAAATCAATGAATATTGTAAATGCACAAACAGTAATTTCTCCGCATTGCAAGGTGCAATTCTGAAATTTTTTGCTTTTTCCTGCTCCTCTTAGCATGATAAAGAAGATTCAAAGAGAGTGAGATGCCAGCTCCTTTCATTCAGTCAGTAGCTTCAAACATTTCTGGTATATGAATAACATGATGTTTTTCAATGGCAAAAATCAATGAATTTTGTAAATGCACAAACAGTAATTTCTCCGCATTGCAAGGTGCAATTCTGAAATTTTTTGCTTTTTCCTGCTCCTCTTAGCATGATAAAGAAGATTCAAAGAGAGTGAGATACCAGCTCCTTTCATTCAGTCAGTAGCTTCAATAATTTCTGGACGTTTTTCAATGGCAAAAATCAATGAATATTGTAAATGCACAAACAGCAATTTCTCCGCATTGCAAGGTGCAATTCTGAAATTTTTTGCTTTTTCCTGCTCCTCTTAGCATGATAAAGAAGATTCAAAGAGAGTGAGATGCCAGCTCCTTTCATTCAGTTAGTAGCTTCAATCATTTCTGGACGTTTTTCAATGGCAAAAATCAATGAATATTGTAAATGCACAAACAGTAATTTCTCCGCATTGCAAGGTGCAATTCTGAAATTTTTTGCTTTTTCCTGCTCCTCTTAGCATGATAAAGAAGATTCAAAGAGACTGAGATGCCTGCTCCTTTCATTCAGTCAGTAGCTTCAATCATTTCTGGACGTTTTTCAATGGCAAAAATCAATGAATATTGTAAATGCACAAACAGTAATTTCTCCGCATTGCAAGGTGCAATTCTGAAATTTTTTGCTTTTTCCTGCTCCTCTTAGCATGATAAAGAAGATTCAAAGAGAGTGAGATGCCAGCTCCTTTCATTCAGTCAGTAGCTTCAATCATTTCTGGACGTTTTTCAATGGCAAAAATCAATGAATATTGTAAATGCACAAACAGTAATTTCTCCGCATTGCAAGGTGCAATTCTGAAATTTTTTGCTTTTTCCTGCTCCTCTTAGCATGATAAAGAAGATTCAAAGAGAGTGAGATGCCAGCTCCTTTCATTCAGTCAGTAGCTTCAAACATTTCTGGTATATGAATAACATGATATTTTTCAATGGCAAAAATCAATGAATATTTTAAATGCACAAACAGTAATTTCTCCGCATTGCAAGGTGCAATTTTGAAATTTTTTGCTTTTTCCTGCTCCTCTTAGCATGATAAAGAAGATTCAAAGAGAGTGAGATACCAGCTCCTTTCATTCAGTCAGTAGCTTCAATCATTTCTGGACGTTTTTCAATGGCAAAAATCAATGAATATTGTAAATGCACAAACAGTAATTTCTCCGCATTGCAAGGTGCAATTCTGAAATGTTTTGCTTTTTCCTGCTCCTCTTAGCATGATAAAGAAGATTCAAAGAGAGTGAGATGCCAGCTCCTTTCATTCAGTCAGTAGCTTCAATCATTTCTAGACGTTTTTCAATGGCAAAAATCAATGAATATTGTAAATGCACAGACAGTAATTTCTCCGCATTGCAAGGTGCAATTCTGAAATTTTTTGCTTTTTCCTGCTCCTCTTAGCATGATAAAGAAGATTCAAAGAGAGTGAGATGCCAGCTCCTTTCATTCAGTCAGTAGCTTCAAACATTTCTTGTATATGAATAACAATGTTTTTCAATGGCAAAAATCAATGAATATTGTAAATGCACAAACAGTAATTTCTCAGTATTGCAAGGTGCAATTCTGAAATTTTTTGCTTTTTCCTGCTCCTCTTAGCATGATAAAGTAGATTCAAAGAGAGTGAGATGCCAGCTCCTTTTATACAGTCAGTAGCTTCAATCATTTCTGGACGTTTTTCAATGGCAAAAATCAATGAATATTGTAAATGCACAAAGAGTAATTTCTCCGCATTGCAAGGTGCAATTCTGAAATTTTTTGCTTTTTCCTGCTCCTCTTAGCATGATAAAGAAGATTCAAAGAGAGTGAGATGCCAGCTCCTTTCATTCAGTCAGTAGCTTCAAACATTTCTGGTATATGAATAACATGATGTTTTTCAATGGCAAAAATCAATGAATATTGTAAATGCACAAACAGTAATTTCTCTGCATTGCAAGGTGCAATTCTGAAATTTTTTGCTTTTTCCTGCTCCTCTTAGCATGATAAAGAAGATTCAAAGAGAGTGAGATGCCAGCTCCTTTCATTCAGTCAGTAGCTTCAATCATTTCTGGACGTTTTTCAAAGGCAAAAATCAATGAATATTGTAAATGCACAAACAGTAATTTCTCCGCATTGCAAGGTGCAATTCTGAAATTTTTTGCTTTTTCCTGCTCCTCTTAGCATGATAAAGAAGATTCAAAGAGAGTGAGATGCCAGCTCCTTTCATTCAGTCAGTAGCTTCAATCATTTCTGGACGTTTTTCAATGGCAAAAATCAATGAATATTGTAAATGCACAAACAGTAATTTCTCCGCATTGCAAGGTGCAATTCTGAAATTTTTTGCTTTTTCCTGCTCCTCTTAGCATGATAAAGAAGATTCAAAGAGAGTGAGATGCCAGCTCCTTTCATTCAGTCAGTAGCTTCAAACATTTCTGGACGTTTTTCAATGGCAAAAATCAATGAATATTGTAAATGCACAAACAGTAATTTCTCCGCATTGCAAGGTGCAATTCAGAAATTTTTTGCTTTTTCCTGCTCCTCTTAGCATGATAAAGAAGATTCAAAGAGAGTGAGATGCCAGCTCCTTTCATTCAGTCAGTAGCTTCAAACATTTCTGGTATATGAATAACATGATGTTTTTCAATGGCAAAAATCAATGAATATTGTAAATGCACAAACAGTAATTTCTCCGCATTGCAATGTGCAATTCTGAAATTTTTTGCTTTTTACTGCTCCTCTTAGCATGATAAAGAAGATTCAAAGAGAGTGAGATGCCAGCTCCTTTCATTCAGTCAGTAGCTTCAATCATTTCTGGACGTTTTTCAATGGCAAAAATCAATGAATATTGTAAATGCACAAACAGAAATTTCTCCGCATTGCAAGGTGCAATTCTGAAATTTTTTGCTTTTTCCTGCTCCTCTTAGCATGATAAAGAAGATTCAAAGAGAGTGAGATGCCAGCTCCTTTCATTCAGTCAGTAGCTTCAATCATTTCTGGACGTTTTTCAATGGCAAAAATCAATGAATATTGTAAATGCACAAACAGTAATTTCTCCGCATTGCAAGGTGCAATTCTGAAATTTTTTGCTTTTTCCTGCTCCTCTTAGCATGATAAAGAAGATTCAAAGAGAGTGAGATGCCAGCTCCTTTCATTCAGTCAGTAGATTCAATCATTTCTGGATGTTTTTCAATGGCAAAAATCAATGAATATTGTAAATGCACAAACAGTAATTTCTCCGCATTGCAAGGTGCAATTCTGAAATTTTTTGCTTTTTCCTGCTCCTCTTAGCATGATAAAGAAGATTCAAAGAGAGTGAGATGCCAGCTCCTTTCATTCAGTCAGTAGCTTCAATCATTTCTGGACGTTTTTCAATGGCAAAAATCAATGAATATTGTAAATGCACAAACAGTAATTTCTCCGCATTGCAAGGTGCAATTCTGAAATTTTTTGCTTTTTCCTGCTCCTCTTAGCATGATAAAGAAGATTCAAAGAGAGTGAGATGCCAGCTCCTTTCATTCAGTCAGTAGCTTCAATCATTTCTGGTATATCAATAACATGATGTTTTTCAATGGCAAAAATCAATGAATATTGTAAATGCACAAACAGTAATTTCTCCGCATTGCAAGGTGCAATTCTGAAATTTTTTGCTTTTTCCTGCTCCTCTTAGCATGATAAAGAAGATTCAAAGAGAGTGAGATGCCAGCTCCTTTCATTCAGTCAGTAGCTTCAATCATTTCTGGTATATGAATAACATGATGTTTTTCAATGGCAAAAATCAATGAATATTGTAAATGCACAAACAGTAATTTCTCCGCATTGCAAGGTGCAATTCTGAAATTTTTTGCTTTTTAGTGCTCCTCTTAGCATGATAAAGAAGATTCAAAGAGAGTGAGATGCCAGCTCCTTTCATTCAGTCAGTAGCTTCAAACATTTCTGGTATATGAATAACATGATGTTTTTCAATGGCAAAAATCAATGAATATTGTAAATGCACAAACAGTAATTTCTCCGCATTGCAAGGTGCAATTCTGAAATTTTTTGCTTTTTCCTGCTCCTCTTAGCATGATAAAGAAGATTCAAAGAGAGTGAGATGCCAGCTCCTTTCATTCAGTCAGTAGCTTCAATCATTTCTGGACGTTTTTCAAAGGCAAAAATCAATGAATATTGTAAATGCACAAACAGTAATTTCTCCGCATTGCAAGGTGCAATTCTGAAATTTTTTGCTTTTTCCTGCTCCTCTTAGCATGATAAAGAAGATTCAAAGAGAGTGAGATGCCAGCTCCTTTCATTCAGTCAGTAGCTTCAATCATTTCTGGACGTTTTTCAATGGCAAAAATCAATGAATATTGTAAATGCACAAACAGTAATTTCTCCGCATTGCAAGGTGCAATTCTGAAATTTTTTGCTTTTTCCTGCTCCTCTTAGCATGATAAAGAAGATTCAAAGAGAGTGAGATGCCAGCTCCTTTCATTCAGTCAGTAGCTTCAAACATTTCTGGACGTTTTTCAATGGCAAAAATCAATGAATATTGTAAATGCACAAACAGTAATTTCTCCGCATTGCAAGGTGCAATTCAGAAATTTTTTGCTTTTTCCTGCTCCTCTTAGCATGATAAAGAAGATTCAAAGAGAGTGAGATGCCAGCTCCTTTCATTCAGTCAGTAGCTTCAAACATTTCTGGTATATGAATAACATGATGTTTTTCAATGGCAAAAATCAATGAATATTGTAAATGCACAAACAGTAATTTCTCCGCATTGCAATGTGCAATTCTGAAATTTTTTGCTTTTTACTGCTCCTCTTAGCATGATAAAGAAGATTCAAAGAGAGTGAGATGCCAGCTCCTTTCATTCAGTCAGTAGCTTCAATCATTTCTGTACGTTTTTCAATGGCAAAAATCAATGAATATTGTAAATGCACAAACAGAAATTTCTCCGCATTGCAAGGTGCAATTCTGAAATTTTTTGCTTTTTCCTGCTCCTCTTAGCATGATAAAGAAGATTCAAAGAGAGTGAGATGCCAGCTCCTTTCATTCAGTCAGTAGCTTCAATCATTTCTGGACGTTTTTCAATGGCAAAAATCAATGAATATTGTAAATGCACAAACAGTAATTTCTCCGCATTGCAAGGTGCAATTCTGAAATTTTTTGCTTTTTCCTGCTCCTCTTAGCATGATAAAGAAGATTCAAAGAGAGTGAGATGCCAGCTCCTTTCATTCAGTCAGTAGATTCAATCATTTCTGGATGTTTTTCAATGGCAAAAATCAATGAATATTGTAAATGCACAAACAGTAATATCTCCGCATTGCAAGGTGCAATTCTGAAATTTTTTGCTTTTTCCTGCTCCTCTTAGCATGATAAAGAAGATTCAAAGAGAGTGAGATGCCAGCTCCTTTCATTCAGTCAGTAGCTTCAATCATTTCTGGACGTTTTTCAATGGCAAAAATCAATGAATATTGTAAATGCACAAACAGTAATTTCTCCGCATTGCAAGGTGCAATTCTGAAATTTTTTGCTTTTTCCTGCTCCTCTTAGCATGATAAAGAAGATTCAAAGAGAGTGAGATGCCAGCTCCTTTCATTCAGTCAGTAGCTTCAATCATTTCTGGTATATCAATAACATGATGTTTTTCAATGGCAAAAATCAATGAATATTGTAAATGCACAAACAGTAATTTCTCCGCATTGCAAGGTGCAATTCTGAAATTTTTTGCTTTTTCCTGCTCCTCTTAGCATGATAAAGAAGATTCAAAGAGAGTGAGATGCCAGCTCCTTTCATTCAGTCAGTAGCTTCAATCATTTCTGGTATATGAATAACATGATGTTTTTCAATGGCAAAAATCAATGAATATTGTAAATGCACAAACAGTAATTTCTCCGCATTGCAAGGTGCAATTCTGAAATTTTTTGCTTTTTAGTGCTCCTCTTAGCATGATAAGGAAGATTCAAAGAGAGTGAGATGCCAGCTCCTTTCATTCAGTCAGTAGCTTCAAACATTTCTGGTATATGAATAACATGATGTTTTTCAATGGCAAAAATCAATGAATATTGTAAATGCACAAACAGTAATTTCTCCGCATTGCAAGGTGCAATTCTGAAATTTTTTGCTTTTTCCTGCTCCTCTTAGCATGATAAAGAAGATTCAAAGAGAGTGAGATGCCAGCTCCTTTCATTCAGTCAGTAGCTTCAATCATTTCTGGACGTTTTTCAATGGCAAAAATCAATGAATATTGTAATTGCACAAACAGTAATTTCCCCGCATTGCAAGGTGCAATTCTGAAATTTTTTGCTTTTTCCTGCTCCTCTTAGCATGATAAAGAAGATTCAAAGAGAGTGAGATGCCAGGTCCTTTCATTCAGTCAGTAGCTTCAATCATTTCTGGTATATGAATAACATGATGTTTTTCAATGGCAAAAATCAATGAATATTGTAAATGCACAAACAGTAATTTCTCCGCATTGCAAGGTGCAATTCTGAAATTTTTTGCTTTTTCCTGCTCCTCTTAGCATGATAAAGAAGATTCAAAGAGAGTGAGATGCCAGCTCCTTTCATTCAGTCAGTAGCTTCAAACATATCTGGTATATGAATAACATGATGTTTTTCAATGGCAAAAATCAATGAATATTGTAAATGCACAAACAGTAATTTCTCCGCATTGCAAGGTGCAATTCTGAAATTTTTTGCTTTTTCCTGCTCCTCTTAGCATGATAAAGAAGATTCAAAGAGATTGAGATGCCAGCTCCTTTCATTCAGTCAGTAGCTTCAATCATTTCTGGACGTTTTTCAATGGCAAAAATCAATGAATATTGTAAATGCACAAACAGTAATTTCTCCGCATTGCAAGGTGCAATTCTGAAATTTTTTGCTTTTTCCTGCTCCTCTTAGCATGATAAAGAAGATTCAAAGAGAGTGAGATGCCAGCTCCTTTCATTCAGTCAGTAGCTTCAATCATTTCTGGTCGTTTTTCAATGGCAAAAATCAATGAATATTGTAAATGCACAAACAGTAATTTCTCCGCATTGCAAGGTGCAATTCTGAAAATTTTTAATTTTTCCTGCTCCTCTTAGCATGATAAAGAAGATTCAAAGAGAGTGAGATGCCAGCTCCTTTCATTCAGTCAGTAGCTTCAAACATTTCTGGTATATGAATAACATGATGTTTTTCAATGGCAAAAATCAATGAATATTGTAAATGCACAAACAGTAATTTCTCCGCATTGCAAGGTGCAATTCTGAAATTTTTTGCTTTTTCCTGCTCCTCTTAGCATGATAAAGAAGATTCAAAGAGAGTGAGATGCCAGCTCCTTTCATTCAGTCAGTAGCTTCAATCATTTCTGGACGTTTTTCAATGGCAAAAATCAATGGATATTGTAAATGCACAAACAGTAATTTCTCCGCATTGCAAGGTGCAATTCTGAAATTTTTTGCTTTTTCCTGCTCCTCTTAGCATGATAAAGAAGATTCAAAGAGAGTGAGATGCCAGCTCCTTGCATTCAGTCAGTAGCTTCAATCATTTCTGGTATATGAATAACATGATGTTTTTCAATGGCAAAAATCAATGAATATTGTAAATGCACAAACAGTAATTTCTCCGCATTGCAAGGTGCAATTCTGAAATTTTTTGCTTTTTCCTGCTCCTCTTAGCATGATAAAGAAGATTCAAAGAGAGTGAGATGCCAGCTCCTTTCATTCAGTCAGTAGCTTCAATCATTTCTGTACGTTTTTCAATGGCAAAAATCAATGAATATTGTAAATGCACAAACAGTAATTTCTCCGCATTCCAAGGTGCAATTCTGAAATTTTTTGCTTTTTCCTGCTCCTCTTAGTATGATAAAGAAGATTCAAAGAGAGTGAGATGCCAGCTCCTTTCATTCAGTCAGTAGCTTCAATCATTTCTGGACGTTTTTCAATGGCAAAAATCAATGAATATTGTAAATGCACAAACAGTAATTTCTCCGCATTGCAAGGTGCAATTCTGAAATTTTTTGCTTTTTCCTGCTCCTCTTAGCATGATAAAGAAGATTCAAAGAGAGTGAGATGCCAGCTCCTTTCATTCAGTCAGTAGCTTCAAACATTTCTGGTATATGAATAACATGATGTTTTTCAATGGCAAAAATCAATGAATTTTGTAAATGCACAAACAGTAATTTCTCCGCATTGCAAGGTGCAATTCTGAAATTTTTTGCTTTTTCCTGCTCCTCTTAGCATGATAAAGAAGATTCAAAGAGAGTGAGATACCAGCTCCTTTCATTCAGTCAGTAGCTTCAATAATTTCTGGACGTTTTTCAATGGCAAAAATCAATGAATATTGTAAATGCACAAACAGTAATTTCTCCGCATTGCAAGGTGCAATTCTGAAATTTTTTGCTTTTTCCTGCTCCTCTTAGCATGATAAAGAAGATTCAAAGAGAGTGAGATGCCAGCTCCTTTCATTCAGTCAGTAGCTTCAATCATTTCTGGTCGTTTTTCAATGGCAAAAATCAATGAATATTGTAAATGCACAAACAGTAATTTCTCCGCATTGCAAGGTGCAATTCTGAAATTTTTTAATTTTTCCTGCTCCTCTTAGCATGACAAAGAAGATTCAAAGAGAGTGAGATGCCAGCTCCTTTCATTCAGTCAGTAGCTTCAAACATTTCTGGTATATGAATAACATGATGTTTTTCAATGGCAAAAATCAATGAATATTGTAAATGCACAAACAGTAATTTCTCCGCATTGCAAGGTGCAATTCTGAAATTTTTTGCTTTTTCCTGCTCCTCTTAGCATGATAAAGAAGATTCAAAGAGAGTGAGATGCCAGCTCCTTTCATTCAGTCAGTAGCTTCAATCATTTCTGGACGTTTTTCAATGGCAAAACTCAATGGATATTGTAAATGCACAAACAGTAATTTCTCCGCATTGCAAGGGCAATTCTGAAATTTTTTGCTTTTTCCTGCTCCTCTTAGCATGATAAAGAAGATTCAAAGAGAGTGAGATGCCAGCTCCTTTCATTCAGTCAGTAGCTTCAATCATTTCTGGTATATGAATAACATGATGTTTTTCAATGGAAAAAATCAATGAATATTGTAAATGCACAAACAGTAATTTCTCCGCATTGCAAGGTGCAATTCTGAAATTTTTTGCTTTTTCCTGCTCCTCTTAGCATGATAAAGAAGATTCAAAGAGAGTGAGATGCCAGCTCCTTTCATTCAGTCAGTAGCTTCAATCATTTCTGTACGTTTTTCAATGGCAAAAATCAATGAATATTGTAAATGCACAAACAGTAATTTCTCCGCATTGCAAGGTGCAATTCTGAAATTTTTTGCTTTTTCCTGCTCCTCTTAGTATGATAAAGAAGATTCAAAGAGAGTGAGATGCCAGCTCCTTTCATTCAGTCAGTAGCTTCAATCATTTCTGGACGTTTTTCAATGGCAAAAATCAATGAATATTGTAAATGCACAAACAGTAATTTCTCCGCATTGCAAGGTGCAATTCTGAAATTTTTTGCTTTTTCCTGCTCCTCTTAGCATGATAAAGAAGATTCAAAGAGAGTGAGATGCCAGCTCCTTTCATTCAGTCAGTAGCTTCAAACATTTCTGGTATATGAATAACATGATGTTTTTCAATGGCAAAAATCAATGAATTTTGTAAATGCACAAACAGTAATTTCTCCGCATTGCAAGGTGCAATTCTGAAATTTTTTGCTTTTTCCTGCTCCTCTTAGCATGATAAAGAAGATTCAAAGAGAGTGAGATACCAGCTCCTTTCATTCAGTCAGTAGCTTCAATAATTTCTGGACGTTTTTCAATGGCAAAAATCAATGAATATTGTAAATGCACAAACAGTAATTTCTCCGCATTGCAAGGTGCAATTCTGAAATGTTTTGCTTTTTCCTGCTCCTCTTAGCATGATAAAGAAGATTCAAAGAGACTGAGATGCCAGCTCCTTTCATTCAGTCAGTAGCTTCAATCATTTCTGGACGTTTTTCAATGGCAAAAATCAATGAATATTGTAAATGCACAAACAGTAATTTCTCCGCATTGCAAGGTGCAATTCTGAAATTTTTTGCTTTTTCCTGCTCCTCTTAGCATGATAAAGAAGATTCAAAGAGAGTGAGATGCCAGCTCCTTTCATTCAGTCAGTAGCTTCAATCATTTCTGGACGTTTTTCAATGGCAAAAATCAATGAATATTGTAAATGCACAAACAGTAATTTCTCGCATTGCAAGGTGCAATTCTGAAATTTTTTGCTTTTTCCTGCTCCTCTTAGCATGATAAAGAAGATTCAAAGAGACTGAGATGCCAGCTCCTTTCATTCTGTCAGTAGCTTCAATCATTTCTGGACGTTTTTCAATGGCAAAAATCAATGAATATTGTAAATGCACAAACAGTAATTTCTCCGCATTGCAAGGTGCAATTCTGAAATTTTTTGCTTTTTCCTGCTCCTCTTAGCATGATAAAGAAGATTCAAAGAGAGTGAGATGCCAGCTCCTTTCATTCAGTCAGTAGCTTCAATCATTTCTGGACGTTTTTCAATGGCAAAAATCAATGAATATTGTAAATGCACAAACAGTAATTTCTCCGCATTGCAAGGTGCAATTCTGAAATTTTTTGCTTTTTCCTGCTCCTCTTAGCATGATAAAGAAGATTCAAAGAGAGTGAGATGCCAGCTCCTTTCATTCAGTCAGTAGCTTCAATCATTTCTGTACGTTTTTCAATGGCAAAAATCAATGAATATTGTAAATGCACAAACAGTAATTTCTCCGCATTGCAAGGTGCAATTCTGAAATTTTTTGCTTTTTCCTGCTCCTCTTAGTATGATAAAGAAGATTCAAAGAGAGTGAGATGCCAGCTCCTTTCATTCAGTCAGTAGCTTCAATCATTTCTGGACGTTTTTCAATGGCAAAAATAAATGAATATTGTAAATGCACAAACAGTAATTTCTCCGCATTGCAAGGTGCAATTCTGAAATTTTTTGCTTTTTCCTGCTCCTCTTAGCATGATAAAGAAGATTCAAAGAGAGTGAGATGCCAGCTCCTTTCATTCAGTCAGTAGCTTCAAACATTTCTGGTATATGAATAACATGATGTTTTTCAATGGCAAAAATCAATGAATTTTGTAAATGCACAAACAGTAATTTCTCCGCATTGCAAGGTGCAATTCTGAAATTTTTTGCTTTTTCCTGCTCCTCTTAGCATGATAAAGAAGATTCAAAGAGAGTGAGATACCAGCTCCTTTCATTCAGTCAGTAGCTTCAATAATTTCTGGACGTTTTTCAATGGCAAAAATCAATGAATATTGTAAATGCACAAACAGTAATTTCTCCGCATTGCAAGGTGCAATTCTGAAATGTTTTGCTTTTTCCTGCTCCTCTTAGCATGATAAAGAAGATTCAAAGAGACTGAGATGCCAGCTCCTTTCATTCAGTCAGTAGCTTCAATCATTTCTGGACGTTTTTCAATGGCAAAAATCAATGAATATTGTAAATGCACAAACAGTAATTTCTCCGCATTGCAAGGTGCAATTCTGAAATTTTTTGCTTTTTCCTGCTCCTCTTAGCATGATAAAGAAGATTCAAAGAGAGTGAGATGCCAGCTCCTTTCATTCAGTCAGTAGCTTCAATCATTTCTGGATGTTTTTCAATGGCAAAAATCAATGAATATTGTAAATGCACAAACAGTAATTTCTCCGCATTGCAAGGTGCAATTCTGAAATTTTTTGCTTTTTCCTGCTCCTCTTAGCATGATAAAGAAGATTCAAAGAGACTGAGATGCCAGCTCCTTTCATTCAGTCAGTAGCTTCAATCATTTCTGGACGTTTTTCAATGGCAAAAATCAATGAATATTGTAAATGCACAAACAGTAATTTCTCCGCATTGCAAGGTGCAATTCTGAAATTTTTTGCTTTTTCCTGCTCCTCTTAGCATGATAAAGAAGATTCAAAGAGAGTGAGATGCCAGCTCCTTTCATTCAGTCAGTAGCTTCAATCATTTCTGGACGTTTTTCAATGGCAAAAATCAATGAATATTGTAAATGCACAAACAGTAATTTCTCCGCATTGCAAGGTGCAATTTTGAAATTTTTTGCTTTTTCCTGCTCCTCTTAGCATGATAAAGAAGATTCAAAGAGAGTGAGATGCCAGCTCCTTTCATTCAGTCAGTAGCTTCAAACATTTCTGGTATATGAATAACATGATGTTTTTCAATGGCAAAAATAAATGAATATTTTACATGCACAAACAGTAATTTCTCCGCATTGCAAGGTGCAATTCTGAAATTTTTTGCTTTTTCCTGCTCCTCTTAGCATGATAAAGAAGATTCAAAGAGAGTGAGATACCAGCTCCTTTCATTCAGTCAGTAGCTTCAATCATTTCTGGACGTTTTTCAATGGCAAAAATCAATGAATATTGTAAATGCACAAACAGTAATTTCTCCGCATTGCAAGGTGCAATTCTGAAATTTTTTGCTTTTTCCTGCTCCTCTTAGCATGATAAAGAAGATTCAAAGAGAGTGAGATGCCAGCTCCTTTCATTCAGTCAGTAGCTTTAATCATTTCTGGATGTTTTTCAATGGCAAAAATCAATGAATATTGTAAATGCACAGACAGTAATTTCTCCGCATTGGAAGGTGCAATTCTGAAATTTTTTGCTTTTTCCTGCTCCTCTTAGCATGATAAAGAAGATTAAAAGAGAGTGAGATGTCAGCTCCTTTCATTCAGTCAGTAGCTTCAAACATTTCTGGTATATGAATAACATGATGTTTTTCAATGGCAAAAATCAATGAATATTGTAAATGCACAAACAGTAATTTCTCCGCATTGCAAGGTGCAATTCTGAATTTTTTTGCTTTTTCCTGCTCCTCTTAGCATGATAAAGAAGATTCAAAGAGAGTAAGATGCCAGCTCCTTTCATTCAGTCAGTAGCTTCAATCATTTCTGGACGTTTTTCAATGGCAAAAATCAATGAATATTGTAAATGCACAAACAGTAATTTCTCCGCATTGCAAGGTGCAATTCTGAAATTTTTTGCTTTTTCCTGCTCCTCTTAGCATGATAAAGAAGATTCAAAGAGAGTGAGATGCCAGCTCCTTTTATTCAGTCAGTAGCTTCAATCATTTCTGGACGTTTTTCAATGGCAAAAATCAATGAATATTGTAAATGCACAAACAGTAATTTCTCCGCATTGCAAGGTGCAATTCTGAAATTTTTTGCTTTTTCCTGCTCCTCGTAGCATGATAAAGAAGATTCAAAGAGAGTGAGATGCCAGCTCCTTTCATTCAGTCAGTAGCTTCAAACATTTCTGGTATATGAATAACATGATGTTTTTCAATGGCAAAAATCAATGAATATTTTAAATGCACAAACAGTAATTTCTCCGCATTGCAAGGTGCAATTCTGAAATTTTTTGCTTTTTCCTGCTCCTCTTAGCATGATAAAGAAGATTCAAAGAGAGTAAGATGCCAGCTCCTTTCATTCAGTCAGTAGCTTCAATCATTTCTGGACGTTTTTCAATGGCAAAAATCAATGAATATTGTAAATGCACAAACTAATTTCTCCGCATTGCAAGGTGCAATTCTGAAATTTTTTGCTTTTTCCTGCTCCTCTTAGCATGATAAAGAAGATTCAAAGAGAGTGAGATGCCAGGTCCTTTCATTCAGTCAGTAGCTTCAATCATTTCTGGTATATGAATAACATGATGTTTTTCAATGGCAAAAATCAATGAATATTGTAAATGCACAAACAGTAATTTCTCCGCATTGCAAGGTGCAATTCTGAAATTTTTTGCTTTTTCCTGCTCCTCTTAGCATGATAAAGAAGATTCAAAGAGAGTGAGATGCCAGCTCCTTTCATTCAGTCAGTAGCTTCAAACATATCTGGTATATGAATAACATGATGTTTTTCAATGGCAAAAATCAATGAATATTGTAAATGCACAAACAGTAATTTCTCCGCATTGCAAGGTGCAATTCTGAAATTTTTTGCTTTTTCCTGCTCCTCTTAGCATGATAAAGAAGATTCAAAGAGATTGAGATGCCAGCTCCTTTCATTCAGTCAGTAGCTTCAATCATTTCTGGACGTTTTTCAATGGCAAAAATCAATGAATATTGTAAATGCACAAACAGTAATTTCTCCGCATTGCAAGGTGCAATTCTGAAATTTTTTGCTTTTTCCTGCTCCTCTTAGCATGATAAAGAAGATTCAAAGAGAGTGAGATGCCAGCTCCTTTCATTCAGTCAGTAGCTTCAATCATTTCTGGTCGTTTTTCAATGGCAAAAATCAATGAATATTGTAAATGCACAAACAGTAATTTCTCCGCATTGCAAGGTGCAATTCTGAAAATTTTTAATTTTTCCTGCTCCTCTTAGCATGATGAAGAAGATTCAAAGAGAGTGAGATGCCAGCTCCTTTCATTCAGTCAGTAGCTTCAAACATTTCTGGTATATGAATAACATGATGTTTTTCAATGGCAAAAATCAATGAATATTGTAAATGCACAAACAGTAATTTCTCCGCATTGCAAGGTGCAATTCTGAAATTTTTTGCTTTTTCCTGCTCCTCTTAGCATGATAAAGAAGATTCAAAGAGAGTGAGATGCTAGCTCCTTTCATTCAGTTAGTAGCTTCAATCATTTCTGGTATATGAATAACATGATGTTTTTCAATGGCAAAAATCAATGAATATTGTAAATGCACAAACAGTAATTTCTCCGCATTGCAAGGTGCAATTCTGAAATTTTTTGCTTTTTCCTGCTCCTCTTAGCATGATAAAGAAGATTCAAAGAGAGTGAGATGCCAGCTCCTTTCATTCAGTCAGTAGCTTCAATCATTTCTGTACGTTTTTCAATGGCAAAAATCAATGAATATTGTAAATGCACAAACAGTAATTTCTCCGCATTGCAAGGTGCAATTCTGAAATTTTTTGCTTTTTCCTGCTCCTCTTAGTATGATAAAGAAGATTCAAAGAGAGTGAGATGCCAGCTCCTTTCATTCAGTCAGTAGCTTCAATCATTTCTGGACGTTTTTCAATGGCAAAAATCAATGAATATTATAAATGCACAAACAGTAATTTCTCCGCATTGCAAGGTGCAATTCTGAAATTTTTTGCTTTTTCCTGCTCCTCTTAGCATGATAAAGAAGATTCAAAGAGAGTGAGATGCCAGCTCCTTTCATTCAGTCAGTAGCTTCAAACATTTCTGGTATATGAATAACATGATGTTTTTCAATGGCAAAAATCAATGAATTTTGTAAATGCACAAACAGTAATTTCTCCGCATTGCAAGGTGCAATTCTGAATTTTTTTGCTTTTTCCTGCTCCTCTTAGCATGATAAAGAAGATTCAAAGAGAGTGAGATACCAGCTCCTTTCATTCAGTCAGTAGCTTCAATAATTTCTGGACGTTTTTCAATGGCAAAAATCAATGAATATTGTAAATGCACAAACAGTAATTTCTCCGCATTGCAAGGTGCAATTCTGAAATTTTTTAATTTTTCCTGCTCCTCTTAGCATGACAAAGAAGATTCAAAGAGAGTGAGATGCCAGCTCCTTTCATTCAGTCAGTAGCTTCAAACATTTCTGGTATATGAATAACATGATGTTTTTCAATGGCAAAAATCAATGAATTTTGTAAATGCACAAACAGTAATTTCTCCGCATTGCAAGGTGCAATTCTGAATTTTTTTGCTTTTTCCTGCTCCTCTTAGCATGATAAAGAAGATTCAAAGAGAGTGAGATACCAGCTCCTTTCATTCAGTCAGTAGCTTCAATAATTTCTGGACGTTTTTCAATGGCAAAAATCAATGAATATTGTAAATGCACAAACAGTAATTTCTCCGCATTGCAAGGTGCAATTCTGAAATTTTTTAATTTTTCCTGCTCCTCTTAGCATGACAAAGAAGATTCAAAGAGAGTGAGATGCCAGCTCCTTTCATTCAGTCAGTAGATTCAAACATTTCTGGTATATGAATAACATGATGTTTTTCAATGGCAAAAATCAATGAATATTGTAAATGCACAAACAGTAATTTCTCCGCATTGCAAGGTGCAATTCTGAAATTTTTTGCTTTTTCCTGCTCCTCTTAGCATGATAAAGAAGATTCAAAGAGAGTGAGATGCCAGCTCCTTTCATTCAGTCAGTAGCTTCAATCATTTCTGGACGTTTTTCAATGGCAAAAATCAATGGATATTGTAAATGCACAAACAGTAATTTCTCCGCATTGCAAGGTGCAATTCTGAAATTTTTTGCTTTTTCCTGCTCCTCTTAGCATGATAAAGAAGATTCAAAGAGAGTGAGATGCCAGCTCCTTTCATTCAGTCAGTAGTTTCAATCATTTCTGGTATATGAATAACATGATGTTTTTCAATGGCAAAAATCAATGAATTTTGTAAATGCACAAACAGTAATTTCTCCGCATTGCAAGGTGCAATTCTGAATTTTTTTGCTTTTTCCTGCTCCTCTTAGCATGATAAAGAAGATTCAAAGAGAGTGAGATACCAGCTCCTTTCATTCAGTCAGTAGCTTCAATAATTTCTGGACGTTTTTCAATGGCAAAAATCAATGAATATTGTAAATGCACAAACAGTAATTTCTCCGCATTGCAAGGTGCAATTCTGAAATTTTTTAATTTTTCCTGCTCCTCTTAGCATGACAAAGAAGATTCAAAGAGAGTGAGATGCCAGCTCCTTTCATTCAGTCAGTAGCTTCAAACATTTCTGGTATATGAATAACATGATGTTTTTCAATGGCAAAAATCAATGAATATTGTAAATGCACAAACAGTAATTTCTCCGCATTGCAAGGTGCAATTCTGAAATTTTTTGCTTTTTCCTGCTCCTCTTAGCATGATAAAGAAGATTCAAAGAGAGTGAGATGCCAGCTCCTTTCATTCAGTCAGTAGCTTCAATCATTTCTGGACGTTTTTCAATGGCAAAAATCAATGGATATTGTAAATGCACAAACAGTAATTTCTCCGCATTGCAAGGTGCAATTCTGAAATTTTTTGCTTTTTCCTGCTCCTCTTAGCATGATAAAGAAGATTCAAAGAGAGTGAGATGCCAGCTCCTTTCATTCAGTCAGTAGTTTCAATCATTTCTGGTATATGAATAACATGATGTTTTTCAATGGCAAAAATCAATGAATATTGTAAATGCACAAACAGTAATTTCTCCGCATTGCAAGGTGCAATTCTGAAATTTTTTGATTTTCCTGCTCCTCTTAGCATGATAAAGAAGATTCAAAGAGAGTGAGATGCCAGCTCCTTTCATTCAGTCAGTAGCTTCAATCATTTCTGTACGTTTTTCAATGGCAAAAATCAATGAATATTGTAAATGCACAAACAGTAATTTCTCCGCATTGCAAGGTGCAATTCTGAAATTTTTTGCTTTTTCCTGCTCCTCTTAGTATGATAAAGAAGATTCAAAGAGAGTGAGATGCCAGCTCCTTTCATTCAGTCAGTAGCTTCAATCATTTCTGGACGTTTTTCAATGGCAAAAATCAATGAATATTGTAAATGCACAAACAGTAATTTCTCCGCATTGCAAGGTGCAATTCTGAAATTTTTTGCTTTTTCCTGCTCCTCTTAGCATGATAAAGAAGATTCAAAGAGAGTGAGATGCCAGCTCCTTTCATTCAGTCAGTAGCTTCAAACATTTCTGGTATATGAATAACATGATGTTTTTCAATGGCAAAAATCAATGAATTTTGTAAATGCACAAACAGTAATTTCTCCGCATTGCAAGGTGCAATTCTGAAATTTTTTGCTTTTTCCTGCTCCTCTTAGCATGATAAAGAAGATTCAAAGAGAGTGAGATACCAGCTCCTTTCATTCAGTCAGTAGCTTCAATAATTTCTGGACGTTTTTCAATGGCAAAAATCAATGAATATTGTAAATGCACAAACAGTAATTTCTCCGCATTGCAAGGTGCAATTCTGAAATTTTTTGCTTTTTCCTGCTCCTCTTAGCATGATAAAGAAGATTCAAAGAGACTGAGATGCCAGCTCCTTTCATTCAGTCAGTAGCTTCAATCATTTCTGGACGTTTTTCAATGGCAAAAATCAATGAATATTGTAAATGCACAAACAGTAATTTCTCCGCATTGCAAGGTGCAATTCTGAAATTTTTTGCTTTTTCCTGCTCCTCTTAGCATGATAAAGAAGATTCAAAGAGAGTGAGATGCCAGCTCCTTTCATTCAGTCAGTAGCTTCAATCATTTCTGGACGTTTTTCAATGGCAAAAATCAATGAATATTGTAAATGCACAAACAGTAATTTCTCCGCATTGCAAGGTGCAATTCTGAAATTTTTTGCTTTTTCCTGCTCCTCTTAGCATGATAAAGAAGATTCAAAGAGACTGAGATGCCAGCTCCTTTCATTCAGTCAGTAGCTTCAATCATTTCTGGACGTTTTTCAATGGCAAAAATCAATGAATATTGTAAATGCACAAACAGTAATTTCTCCGCATTGCAAGGTGCAATTCTGAAATTTTTTGCTTTTTCCTGCTCCACTTAGCATGATAAAGAAGATTCAAAGAGAGTGAGATGCCAGTTCCTTTCATTCAGTCAGTAGCTTCAATCATTTCTGGACGTTTTTCAATGGCAAAAATCAATGAATATTGTAAATGCACAAACAGTAATTTCTCCGCATTGCAAGGTGCAATTCTGAAATTTTTTGCTTTTTCCTGCTCCTCTTAGCATGATAAAGAAGATTCAAAGAGAGTGAGATGCCAGCTCCTTTCATTCAGTCAGTAGCTTCAAACATTTCTGGTATATGAATAACATGATGTTTTTCAATGGCAAAAATCAATGAATATTTTAAATGCACAAACAGTAATTTCTCCGCATTGCAAGGTGCAATTCTGAAATTTTTTGCTTTTTCCTGCTCCTCTTAGCATGATAAAGAAGATTCAAAGAGAGTGAGATACCAGCTCCATTCATTCAGTCAGTAGCTTCAATCATTTCTGGTATATGAATAACATGATGTTTTTCAATGGCAAAAATCAATGAATATTGTAAATGCACAAACAGTAATTTCTCCGCATTGCAAGGTGCAATTCTGAAATTTTTTGCTTTTTCCTGCTCCTCTTAGCATTATAAAGAAGATTCAAAGAGAGTGAGATGCCAGCTCCTTTCATTCAGTCAGTAGCTTCAAACATATCTGGTATATGAATAACATGATGTTTTTCAATGGCAAAAATCAATGAATATTGTAAATGCACAAACAGTAATTTCTCCGCATTGCAAGGTGCAATTCTGAAATTTTTTGCTTTTTCCTGCTCCTCTTAGCATGATAAAGAAGATTCAAAGAGATTGAGATGCCAGCTCCTTTCATTCAGTCAGTAGCTTCAATCATTTCTGGACGTTTTTCAATGGCAAAAATCAATGAATATTGTAAATGCACAAACAGTAATTTCTCCGCATTGCAAGGTGCAATTCTGAAATTTTTTGCTTTTTCCTGCTCCTCTTAGCATGATAAAGAAGATTCAAAGAGAGTGAGATGCCAGCTCCTTTCATTCAGTCAGTAGCTTCAATCATTTCTGGTCGTTTTTCAATGGCAAAAATCAATGAATATTGTAAATGCACAAACAGTAATTTCTCCGCATTGCAAGGTGCAATTCTGAAAATTTTTAATTTTTCCTGCTCCTCTTAGCATGATAAAGAAGATTCAAAGAGAGTGAGATGCCAGCTCCTTTCATTCAGTCAGTAGCTTCAAACATTTCTGGTATATGAATAACATGATGTTTTTCAATGGCAAAAATCAATGAATATTGTAAATGCACAAACAGTAATTTCTCCGCATTGCAAGGTGCAATTCTGAAATTTTTTGCTTTTTCCTGCTCCTCTTAGCATGATAAAGAAGATTCAAAGAGAGTGAGATGCCAGCTCCTTTCATTCAGTCAGTAGCTTCAATCATTTCTGGACGTTTTTCAATGGCAAAAATCAATGGATATTGTAAATGCACAAACAGTAATTTCTCCGCATTGCAAGGTGCAATTCTGAAATTTTTTGCTTTTTCCTGCTCCTCTTAGCATGATAAAGAAGATTCAAAGAGAGTGAGATGCCAGCTCCTTTCATTCAGTCAGTAGCTTCAATCATTTCTGGTCGTTTTTCAATGGCAAAAATCAATGAATATTGTAAATGCACAAACAGTAATTTCTCCGCATTGCAAGGTGCAATTCTGAAATTTTTTAATTTTTCCTGCTCCTCTTAGCATGACAAAGAAGATACAAAGAGAGTGAGATGCCAGCTCCTTTCATTCAGTCAGTAGCTTCAAACATTTCTGGTATATGAATAACATGATGTTTTTCAATGGCAAAAATCAATGAATATTGTAAATGCACAAACAGTAATTTCTCCGCATTGCAAGGTGCAATTCTGAAATTTTTTGCTTTTTCCTGCTCCTCTTAGCATGATAAAGAAGATTCAAAGAGAGTGAGATGCCAGCTCCTTTCATTCAGTCAGTAGCTTCAATCATTTCTGGACGTTTTTCAATGGCAAAAATCAATGGATATTGTAAATGCACAAACAGTAATTTCTCCGCATTGCAAGGTGCAATTCTGAAATTTTTTGCTTTTTCCTGCTCCTCTTAGCATGATAAAGAAGATTCAAAGAGAGTGAGATGCCAGCTCCTTTCATTCAGTCAGTAGCTTCAATCATTTCTGGTATATGAATAACATGATGTTTTTCAATTTCAAAAATCAATGAATATTGTAAATGCACAAACAGTAATTTCTCCGCATTGCAAGGTGCAATTCTGAAATTTTTTGCTTTTTCCTGCTCCTCTTAGCATGATAAAGAAGATTCAAAGAGAGTGAGATGCCAGCTCCTTTCATTCAGTCAGTAGCTTCAATCATTTCTGTACGTTTTTCAATGGCAAAAATCAATGAATATTGTAAATGCACAAACAGTAATTTCTCCGCATTGCAAGGTGCAATTCTGAAATTTTTTGCTTTTTCCTGCTCCTCTTAGCATGATAAAGAAGATTCAAAGAGAGTGAGATACCAGCTCCTTTCATTCAGTCAGTAGCTTCAATAATTTCTGGACGTTTTTCAATGGCAAAAATCAATGAATATTGTAAATGCACAAACAGTAATTTCTCCGAATTGCAAGGTGCAATTCTGAAATTTTTTGCTTTTTCCTGCTCCTCTTAGCATGATAAAGAAGATTCAAAGAGACTGAGATGCCAGCTCCTTTCATTCAGTCAGTAGCTTCAATCATTTCTGGACGTTTTTCAATGGCAAAAATCAATGAATATTGTAAATGCACAAACAGTAATTTCTCCGCATTGCAAGGTGCAATTCTGAAATTTTTTGCTTTTTCCTGCTCCTCTTAGCATGATAAAGAAGATTCAAAGAGAGTGAGATGCCAGCTCCTTTCATTCAGTCAGTAGCTTCAATCATTTCTGGACGTTTTTCAATGGCAAAAATCAATGAATATTGTAAATGCACAAACAGTAATTTCTCCGCATTGCAAGGTGCAATTCTGAAATTTTTTGCTTTTTCCTGCTCCTCTTAGCATGATAAAGAAGATTCAAAGAGACTGAGATGCCAGCTCCTTTCATTCAGTCAGTAGCTTCAATCATTTCTGGACGTTTTTCAATGGCAAAAATCAATGAATATTGTAAATGCACAAACAGTAATTTCTCCGCATTGCAAGGTGCAATTCTGAAATTTTTTGCTTTTTCCTGCTCCTCTTAGCATGATAAAGAAGATTCAAAGAGAGTGAGATGCCAGCTCCTTTCATTCAGTCAGTAGCTTCAATCATTTCTGGACGTTTTTCAATGGCAAAAATCAATGAATATTGTAAATGCACAAACAGTAATTTCTCAGCATTGCAAGGTGCAATTCTGAAATTTTTTGCTTTTTCCTGCTCCTCTTAGCATGATAAAGAAGATTCAAAGAGAGTGAGATGCCAGCTCCTTTCATTCAGTCAGTAGCTTCAAACATTTCTGGTATATGAATAACATGATGTTTTTCAATGGCAAAAATCAATGAATATTTTAAATGCACAAACAGTAATTTCTCCGCATTGCAAGGTGCAATTCTGAAATTTTTTGCTTTTTCCTGCTCCTCTTAGCATGATAAAGAAGATTCAAAGAGAGTGAGATACCAGCTCCTTTCATTCAGTCAGTAGCTTCAATCATTTCTGGACGTTTTTCAATGGCAAAAATCAATGAATATTGTAAATGCACAAACAGTAATTTCTCCGCATTGCAAGGTGCAATTCTGAAATTTTTTGCTTTTTCCTGCTCCTCTTAGCATGATAAAGAAGATTCAAAGAGAGTGAGATGCCAGCTCCTTTCATTCAGTCAGTAGCTTCAATCATTTCTGGACGTTTTTCAATGGCAAAAATCAATGAATATTGTAAATGCACAGACAGTAATTTCTCCGCATTGGAAGGTGCAATTCTGAAATTTTTTGCTTTTTCCTGCTCCTCTTAGCATGATAAAGAAGATTCAAAGAGAGTGAGATGTCAGCTCCTTTCATTCAGTCAGTAGCTTCAAACATTTCTGGTATATGAATAACATGATGTTTTTCAATGGCAAAAATCAATGATTATTGTAAATGCACAAACAGTAATTTCTCCGCATTGCAAGGTGCAATTCTGAAATTTTTTGCTTTTTCCTGCTCCTCTTAGCATGATAAAGAAGATTCAAAGAGAGTGAGATGCCAGCTCCTTTCATTCAGTCAGTAGCTTCAATCATTTCTGGACGTTTTTCAATGGCAAAAATCAATGGATATTGTAAATGCACAAACAGTAATTTCTCCGCATTGCAAGGTGCAATTCTGAAATTTTTTGCTTTTTCCTGCTCCTCTTAGCATGATAAAGAAGATTCAAAGAGAGTGAGATGCCAGCTCCTTTCATTCAGTCAGTAGCTTCAATCATTTCTGGTATATGAATAACATGATGTTTTTCAATTTCAAAAATCAATGAATATTGTAAATGCACAAACAGTAATTTCTCCGCATTGCAAGGTGCAATTCTGAAATTTTTTGCTTTTTCCTGCTCCTCTTAGCATGATAAAGAAGATTCAAAGAGAGTGAGATGCCAGCTCCTTTCATTCAGTCAGTAGCTTCAATCATTTCTGTACGTTTTTCAATGGCAAAAATCAATGAATATTGTAAATGCACAAACAGTAATTTCTCCGCATTGCAAGGTGCAATTCTGAAATTTTTTGCTTTTTCCTGCTCCTCTTAGCATGATAAAGAAGATTCAAAGAGAGTGAGATACCAGCTCCTTTCATTCAGTCAGTAGCTTCAATAATTTCTGGACGTTTTTCAATGGCAAAAATCAATGAATATTGTAAATGCACAAACAGTAATTTCTCCGAATTGCAAGGTGCAATTCTGAAATTTTTTGCTTTTTCCTGCTCCTCTTAGCATGATAAAGAAGATTCAAAGAGACTGAGATGCCAGCTCCTTTCATTCAGTCAGTAGCTTCAATCATTTCTGGACGTTTTTCAATGGCAAAAATCAATGAATATTGTAAATGCACAAACAGTAATTTCTCCGCATTGCAAGGTGCAATTCTGAAATTTTTTGCTTTTTCCTGCTCCTCTTAGCATGATAAAGAAGATTCAAAGAGAGTGAGATGCCAGCTCCTTTCATTCAGTCAGTAGCTTCAATCATTTCTGGACGTTTTTCAATGGCAAAAATCAATGAATATTGTAAATGCACAAACAGTAATTTCTCCGCATTGCAAGGTGCAATTCTGAAATTTTTTGCTTTTTCCTGCTCCTCTTAGCATGATAAAGAAGATTCAAAGAGACTGAGATGCCAGCTCCTTTCATTCAGTCAGTAGCTTCAATCATTTCTGGACGTTTTTCAATGGCAAAAATCAATGAATATTGTAAATGCACAAACAGTAATTTCTCCGCATTGCAAGGTGCAATTCTGAAATTTTTTGCTTTTTCCTGCTCCTCTTAGCATGATAAAGAAGATTCAAAGAGAGTGAGATGCCAGCTCCTTTCATTCAGTCAGTAGCTTCAATCATTTCTGGACGTTTTTCAATGGCAAAAATCAATGAATATTGTAAATGCACAAACAGTAATTTCTCAGCATTGCAAGGTGCAATTCTGAAATTTTTTGCTTTTTCCTGCTCCTCTTAGCATGATAAAGAAGATTCAAAGAGAGTGAGATGCCAGCTCCTTTCATTCAGTCAGTAGCTTCAAACATTTCTGGTATATGAATAACATGATGTTTTTCAATGGCAAAAATCAATGAATATTTTAAATGCACAAACAGTAATTTCTCCGCATTGCAAGGTGCAATTCTGAAATTTTTTGCTTTTTCCTGCTCCTCTTAGCATGATAAAGGAGATTCAAAGAGAGTGAGATACCAGCTCCTTTCATTCAGTCAGTAGCTTCAATCATTTCTGGACGTTTTTCAATGGCAAAAATCAATGAATATTGTAAATGCACAAACAGTAATTTCTCCGCATTGCAAGGTGCAATTCTGAAATTTTTTGCTTTTTCCTGCTCCTCTTAGCATGATAAAGAAGATTCAAAGAGAGTGAGATGCCAGCTCCTTTCATTCAGTCAGTAGCTTCAATCATTTCTGGACGTTTTTCAATGGCAAAAATCAATGAATATTGTAAATGCACAGACAGTAATTTCTCCGCATTGGAAGGTGCAATTCTGAAATTTTTTGCTTTTTCCTGCTCCTCTTAGCATGATAAAGAAGATTCAAAGAGAGTGAGATGTCAGCTCCTTTCATTCAGTCAGTAGCTTCAAACATTTCTGGTATATGAATAACATGATGTTTTTCAATGGCAAAAATCAATGATTATTGTAAATGCACAAACAGTAATTTCTCCGCATTGCAAGGTGCAATTCTGAAATTTTTTGCTTTTTCCTGCTCCTCTTAGCATGATAAAGAAGATTCAAAGAGAGTAAGATGCCAGCTCCTTTCATTCAGTCAGTAGCTTCAATCATTTCTGGACGTTTTTCAATGGCAAAAATCAATGAATATTGTAAATGCACAAACAGTAATTTCTCCGCATTGCAAGGTGCAATTCTGAAATTTTTTGCTTTTTCCTGCTCCTCTTAGCATGATAAAGAAGATTCAAAGAGAGTGAGATGCCAGCTCCTTTTATTCAGTCAGTAGCTTCAATCATTTCTGGACGTTTTTCAATGGCAAAAATCAATGAATATTGTAAATGCACAAACAGTAATTTCTCCGCATTGCAAGGTGCAATTCTGAAATTTTTTGCTTTTTCCTGCTCCTCTTAGCATGATAAAGAAGATTCAAAGAGAGTGAGATGCCAGCTCCTTTCATTCAGTCAGTAGCTTCAAACATTTCTGGTATATGAATAACATGATGTTTTTCAATGGCAAAAATCAATGAATATTTTAAATGCACAAACAGTAATTTCTCCGCATTGCAAGGTGCAATTCTGAAATTTTTTGCTTTTTCCTGCTCCTCTTAGCATGATAAAGAAGATTCAAAGAGAGTAAGATGCCAGCTCCTTTCATTCAGTCAGTAGCTTCAATCATTTCTGGACGTTTTTCAATGGCAAAAATCAATGAATATTGTAAATGCACAAACAGTAATTTCTCCGCATTGCAAGGTGCAATTCTGAAATTTTTTGCTTTTTCCTGCTCCTCTTAGCATGATAAAGAAGATTCAAAGAGAGTGAGATGCCAGCTCCTTTCATTCAGTCAGTAGCTTCAATCATTTCTGGACGTTTTTCAATCTCAAAAATCAATGAATATTGTAAATGCACAAACAGTAATTTCTCCGCATTGCAAGGTGCAATTCTGAAATTTTTTGCTTTTTCCTGCTCCTCTTAGCATGATAAAGAAGATTCAAAGAGAGTGAGATGCCAGCTCCTTTCATTCAGTCAGTAGCTTCAATCATTTCTGGACGTTTTTCAATGGCAAAAATCAATGAATATTGTAAATGCACAAACAGTAATTTCTCCGCATTGCAAGGTGCAATTCTGAAATTTTTTGCTTTTTCCTGCTCCTCTTAGCATGATAAAGAAGATTCAAAGAGAGTGAGATGCCAGCTCCTTTCGTTCAGTCAGTAGCTTCAAACATTTCTGGTATATGAATAACATGATGTTTTTCAATGGCAAAAATCAATGAATATTGTAAATGCACAAACAGTAATTTCTCCGCATTGCAAGGTGCAATTCTGAATTTTTTTGCTTTTTCCTGCTCCTCTGAGCATGATAAAGAAGATTCAAAGAGAGTGAGATGCCAGCTCCTTTCATTCAGTCAGTAGCTTCAATCATTTCTGGACGTTTTTCAATGGCAAAAATCAATGAATATTGTAAATGCACAAACAGTAATTTCTCCGCATTGCAAGGTGCAATTCTGAAATTTTTTGCTTTTTCCTGCTCCTCTTAGCATGATAAAGAAGATTCAAAGAGAGTGAGATGCCAGCTCCTTTCATTCAGTCAGTAGCTTCAAACATTTCTGGTATATGAATAACATGATGTTTTTCAATGGCAAAAATCAATGAATATTGTAAATGCACAAACAGTAATTTCTCCGCATTGCAAGGTGCAATTCTGAAATTTTTTGCTTTTTCCTGCTCCTCTTAGCATGATAAAGAAGATTCAAAGAGAGTGAGATGCCAGCTCCTTTCATTCAGTCAGTAGCTTCAATCATTTCTGGACGTTTTTCAATGGGAAAAATCAATGAATATTGTAAATGCACAAACAGTAATTTCTCCGCATTGCAAGGTGCAATTCTGAAATTTTTTGCTTTTTCCTGCTCCTCTTAGCATGATAAAGAAGATTCAAAGAGAGTGAGATGCCAGCTCCTTTCATTCAGTCAGTAGCTTCAATCATTTCTGGACGTTTTTCAATGGCAAAAATCAATGAATATTGTAAATGCACAAACAGTAATTTCTCCGCATTGCAAGGTGCAATTCTGAAATTTTTTGCTTTTTCCTGCTCCTCTTAGCATGATAAAGAAGATTCAAAGAGAGTGAGATGCCAGCTCCTTTCATTCAGTCAGTAGCTTCAAACATTTCTGGACGTTTTTCAATGGCAAAAATCAATGAATATTGTAAATGCACAAACAGTAATTTCTCCGCATTGCAATGTGCAATTCTGAAATTTTTTGCTTTTTCCTGCTCCTCTTAGCATGATAAAGAAGATTCAAAGAGAGTGAGATGCCAGCTCCTTTCATTCAGTCAGTAGCTTCAAACATTTCTGGTATATGAATAACATGATGTTTTTCAATGGCAAAAATCAATGAATATTGTAAATGCACAAACAGTAATTTCTCCGCATTGCAAGGTGCAATTCTGACATTTTATGCTTTTTCTTGCTCCTCTTAGCATGATAAAGAAGATTCAAAGAGAGTGAGATGCCAGCTCCTTTCATTCAGTCAGTAGCTTCAATCATTTCTGGACGTTTTTCAATGGCAAAAATCAATGAATATTGTAAATGCACAAACAGTAATTTCACCGCATTGCAAGGTGCAATTCTGAAATTTTTTGCTTTTTCCTGCTCCTCTTAGCATGATAAAGAAGATTCAAAGAGAGTGAGATGCCAGCTCCTTTCATTCAGTCAGTAGCTTCAGTCATTTCTGGTATATGAATAACATGATGTTTTTCAATGGCAAAAATCAATGAATATTGTAAATGCACAAACAGTAATTTCTCCGCATTGCAAGGTGCAATTCTGAAATTTTTTGCTTTTTCCTGCTCCTCTTAGCATGATAAAGAAGATTCAAAGAGAGTGAGATGCCAGCTCCTTTCATTCAGTCAGTAGCTTCAATCATTTCTGGATGTTTTTCAATGGCAAAAATCAATGAATATTGTAAATGCACAAACAGTAATTTCTCCGCATTGCAAGGTGCAATTCTGAAATTTTTTGCTTTTTCCTGCTCCTCTTAGCATGATAAAGAAGATTCAAAGAGAGTGAGATGCCAGCTCCTTTCATTCAGTCAGTAGCTTCAAACATTTCTGGTATATGAATAACGATGTTTTTCAATGGCAAAAATCAATGAATATTGTAAATGCACAAACAGTAATTTCTCCGCATTGCAAGGTGCAATTCTGAAATTTTTTGCTTTTTCCTGCTCCTCTTAGCATGATAAAGAAGATTCAAAGAGAGTGAGATGCCAGCTCCTTTCATTCAGTCAGTAGCTTCAATCATTTCTGGACGTTTTTCAATGGCAAAAATCAATGAATATTGTAAATGCACAAACAGTAATTTCTCCGCATTGCAAGGTGCAATTCTGAAATTTTTTGCTTTTTCCTGCTCCTCTTAGCATGATAAAGAAGATTCAAAGAGAGTGAGATGCCAGCTCCTTTCATTCAGTCAGTAGCTTCAATCATTTCTGGTATATGAATAACATGATGTTTTTCAATGGCAAAAATCAATGAATATTGTAAATGCACAAACAGTAATTTCTCCGCATTGCAAGGTGCAATTGTGAAATTTTTTGCTTTTTCCTGCTCCTCTTAGCATGATAAAGAAGATTCAAAGAGAGTGAGATGCCAGCTCCTTTCATTCAGTCAGTAGCTTCAATCATTTCTGGACGTTTTTCAATGGCAAAAATCATTGAATATTGTAAATGCACAAACAGTAATTTCTCCGCATTGCAAGGTGCAATTCGGAAATTTTTTGCTTTTTCCTGCTCCTCTTAGCATGATAAAGAAGATTCAAAGAGAGTGAGATGCCAGCTCCTTTCATTCAGTCAGTAGCTTCAATCATTTCTGGTATATGAATAACATGATGTTTTTCAATGGCAAAAATCAATGAATATTGTAAATGCACAAACAGTAATTTCTCCGCATTGCAAGGTGCAATTCTGAAATTTTTTGCTTTTTCCTGCTCCTCTTAGCATGATAAAGAAGATTCAAAGAGAGTGAGATGCCAGCTCCTTTCATTCAGTCAGTAGCTTCAAACATTTCTGGTATATGAATAACATGATGTTTTTCCATGGCAAAAATCAATGAATATTGTAAATGCACAAACAGTAATTTCTCCGCATTGCAAGGTGCAATTCTGAAATTTTTTTTCTTTTTCCTGCTCCTCTTAGCATGATAAAGAAGATTCAAAGAGAGTGAGATGCCAGCTCCTTTCATTCAGTCAGTAGCTTCAATCATTTCTGGACGTTTTTCAATGGCAAAAATCAATGAATATTGTAAATGCACAAACAGTAATTTCTCCGCATTGCAAGGTGCAATTCTGAAATTTTTTGCTTTTTCCTGCTCCTCTTAGCATGATAAAGAAGATTCAAAGAGAGTGAGATGCCAGCTCCTTTCATTTAGTCAGTAGCTTCAATCATTTCTGGTATATGAATAACATGATGTTTTTCAATGGCAAAAATCAATGAATATTGTAAGTGCACAAACAGTAATTTCTCCGCATTGCAAGGTGCAATTCTGAAATTTTTTGCTTTTTCCTGCTCCTCTTAGCATGATAAAGAAGATTCAAAGAGAGTGAGATGCCAGCTCCTTTCATTTAGTCAGTAGCTTCAATCATTTCTGGACGTTTTTCAATGGCAAAAATCAATGAATATTGTAAATGCACAAACAGTAATTTCTCCGCATTGCAAGGTGCAATTCTGAAATTTTTTGCTTTTTCCTGCTCCTCTTAGCATGATAAAGAATATTCAAAGAGAGTGAGATGCCAGCTCCTTTCATTCAGTAAGTAGCTTCAAACATTTCTGGTATATGAATAACATGATGTTTTTCAATGGCAAAAATCAATGAATATTGTAAATGCACAAACAGTAATTTCTCCGCATTGCAAGGTGCAATTCTGAAATTTTTTGCTTTTTCCTGCTCCGCTTAGCATGTTATAGAAGATTCAAAGAGAGTGAGATGCCAGCTCCTTTCATTCAGTCAGTAGCTTCAATCATTTCTGGACGTTTTTCAAAGGCAAAAATCAATGAATATTGTAAATGCACAAACAGTAATTTCTCCGCATTGCAAGGTGCAAATCTGAAATTTTTTGCTTTTTCCTGCTCCTCTTAGCATGATAAAGAAGATTCAAAGAGAGTGAGATGCCAGCTCCTTTCATTCAGTCAGTAGCTTCAATCATTTCTGGATGTTTTTCAATGGCAAAAATCAATGAATATTGTAAATGCACAAACAGTAATTTCTCCGCATTGCAAGGTGCAATTCTGAAATTTTTTGCTTTTTCCTGCTCCTCTTAGCATGATAAAGAAGATTCAAAGAGAGTGAGATGCCAGCTCCTTTCATTCAGTCAGTAGCTTCAAACATTTCTGGACGTTTTTCAATGGCAAAAATCAATGAATATTGTAAATGCACAAACAGTAATTTCTCCGCATTGCAATGTGCAATTCTGAAATTTTTTGCTTTTTCCTGCTCCTCTTAGCATGATAAAGAAGATTCAAAGAGAGTGAGATGCCAGCTCCTTTCATTCAGTCAGTAGCTTCAAACATTTCTGGTATATGAATAACATGATGTTTTTCAATGGCAAAAATCAATGAATATTGTAAATGCACAAACAGTAATTTCTCCGCATTGCAAGGTGCAATTCTGAAATTTTATGCTTTTTCCTGCTCCTCTTAGCATGATAAAGAAGATTCAAAGAGAGTGAGATGCCAGCTCCTTTCATTCAGTCAGTAGCTTCAATCATTTCTGGACGTTTTTCAATGGCAAAAATCAATGAATATTGTAAATGCACAAACAGTAATTTCTCCGCATTGCAAGGTGCAATTCTGAAATTTTTTGCTTTTTCCTGCTCCTCTTAGCATGATAAAGAAGATTCAAAGAGAGTGAGATGCCAGCTCCTTTCATTCAGTCAGTAGCTTCAATCATTTCTGGTATATGAATAACATGATGTTTTTCAATGGCAAAAATCAATGAATATTGTAAATGCACAAACAGTAATTTCTCCGCATTGCAAGGTGCAATTCTGAAATTTTTTGCTTTTTCCTGCTCCTCTTAGCATGATAAAGAAGATTCAAAGAGAGTGAGATGCCAGCTCCTTTCATTCAGTCAGTAGCTTCAATCATTTCTGGACGTTTTTCAATGGCAAAAATCAATGAATATTGTAAATGCACAAACAGTAATTTCTCCGCATTGCAAGGTGCAATTCTGAAATTTTTTGCTTTTTCCTGCTCCGCTTAGCATGTTAAAGAAGATTCAAAGAGAGTGAGATGCCAGCTCCTTTCATTCAGTCAGTAGCTTCAATCATTTCTGGACGTTTTTCAAAGGCAAAAATCAATGAATATTGTAAATGCACAAACAGTAATTTCTCCGCATTGCAAGGTGCAAATCTGAAATTTTTTGCTTTTTCCTGCTCCTCTTAGCATGATAAAGAAGATTCAAAGAGAGTGAGATGCCAGCTCCTTTCATTCAGTCAGTAGCTTCAATCATTTCTGGATGTTTTTCAATGGCAAAAATCAATGAATATTGTAAATGCACAAACAGTAATTTCTCCGCATTGCAAGGTGCAATTCTGAAATTTTTTGCTTTTTCCTGCTCCTCTTAGCATGATAAAGAAGATTCAAAGAGAGTGAGATGCCAGCTCCTTTCATTCAGTCAGTAGCTTCAAACATTTCTGGACGTTTTTCAATGGCAAAAATCAATGAATATTGTAAATGCACAAACAGTAATTTCTCCGCATTGCAATGTGCAATTCTGAAATTTTTTGCTTTTTCCTGCTCCTCTTAGCATGATAAAGAAGATTCAAAGAGAGTGAGATGCCAGCTCCTTTCATTCAGTCAGTAGCTTCAAACATTTCTGGTATATGAATAACATGATGTTTTTCAATGGCAAAAATCAATGAATATTGTAAATGCACAAACAGTAATTTCTCCGCATTGCAAGGTGCAATTCTGAAATTTTATGCTTTTTCCTGCTCCTCTTAGCATGATAAAGAAGATTCAAAGAGAGTGAGATGCCAGCTCCTTTCATTCAGTCAGTAGCTTCAATCATTTCTGGACGTTTTTCAATGGCAAAAATCAATGAATATTGTAAATGCACAAACAGTAATTTCTCCGCATTGCAAGGTGCAATTCTGAAATTTTTTGCTTTTTCCTGCTCCTCTTAGCATGATAAAGAAGATTCAAAGAGAGTGAGATGCCAGCTCCTTTCATTCAGTCAGTAGCTTCAATCATTTCTGGTATATGAATAACATGATGTTTTTCAATGGCAAAAATCAATGAATATTGTAAATGCACAAACAGTAATTTCTCCGCATTGCAAGGTGCAATTCTGAAATTTTTTGCTTTTTCCTGCTCCTCTTAGCATGATAAAGAAGATTCAAAGAGAGTGAGATGCCAGCTCCTTTCATTCAGTCAGTAGCTTCAATCATTTCTGGACGTTTTTCAATGGCAAAAATCAATGAATATTGTAAATGCACAAACAGTAATTTCTCCGCATTGCAAGGTGCAATTCTGAAATTTTTTGCTTTTTCCTGCTCCTCTTAGCATGATAAAGAAGATTCAAAGAGAGTGAGATGCCAGCTCCTTTCATTCAGTCAGTAGCTTCAAACATTTCTGGTATATGAATAACGATGTTTTTCAATGGCAAAAATCAATGAATATTGTAAATGCACAAACAGTAATTTCTCCGCATTGCAAGGTGCAATTCTGAAATTTTTTGCTTTTTCCTGCTCCTCTTAGCATGATAAAGAAGATTCAAAGAGAGTGAGATGCCAGCTCCTTTCATTCAGTCAGTAGCTTCAATCATTTCTGGACGTTTTTCAATGGCAAAAATCAATGAATATTGTAAATGCACAAACAGTAATTTCTCCGCATTGCAAGGTGCAATTCTGAAATTTTTTGCTTTTTCCTGCTCCTCTTAGCATGATAAAGAAGATTCAAAGAGAGTGAGATGCCAGCTCCTTTCATTCAGTCAGTAGCTTCAATCATTTCTGGTATATGAATAACATGATGTTTTTCAATGGCAAAAATCAATGAATATTGTAAATGCACAAACAGTAATTTCTCCGCATTGCAAGGTGCAATTGTGAAATTTTTTGCTTTTTCCTGCTCCTCTTAGCATGATAAAGAAGATTCAAAGAGAGTGAGATGCCAGCTCCTTTCATTCAGTCAGTAGCTTCAATCATTTCTGGACGTTTTTCAATGGCAAAAATCATTGAATATTGTAAATGCACAAACAGTAATTTCTCCGCATTGCAAGGTGCAATTCTGAAATTTTTTGCTTTTTCTTGCTACTCTTAGCATGATAAAGAAGATTCAAAGAGAGTGAGATGCCAGCTCCTTTCATTTAGTCAGTAGCTTGAATCATTTCTGGACGTTTTTCAATGGCAAAAATCAATGAATATTGTAAATGCACAAACAGTAATTTCTCCGCATTGCAAGGTGCAATTCTGAAATTTTTTGCTTTTTCCTGCTCCTCTTAGCATGATAAAGAATATTCAAAGAGAGTGAGATGCCAGCTCCTTTCATTCAGTAAGTAGCTTCAAACATTTCTGGTATATGAATAACATGATGTTTTTCAATGGCAAAAATCAATGAATATTGTAAATGCACAAACAGTAATTTCTCCGCATTGCAAGGTGCAATTCTGAAATTTTTTGCTTTTTCCTGCTCCGCTTAGCATGTTATAGAAGATTCAAAGAGAGTGAGATGCCAGCTCCTTTCATTCAGTCAGTAGCTTCAATCATTTCTGGACGTTTTTCAAAGGCAAAAATCAATGAATATTGTAAATGCACAAACAGTAATTTCTCCGCATTGCAAGGTGCAAATCTGAAATTTTTTGCTTTTTCCTGCTCCTCTTAGCATGATAAAGAAGATTCAAAGAGAGTGAGATGCCAGCTCCTTTCATTCAGTCAGTAGCTTCAATCATTTCTGGATGTTTTTCAATGGCAAAAATCAATGAATATTGTAAATGCACAAACAGTAATTTCTCCGCATTGCAAGGTGCAATTCTGAAATTTTTTGCTTTTTCCTGCTCCTCTTAGCATGATAAAGAAGATTCAAAGAGAGTGAGATGCCAGCTCCTTTCATTCAGTCAGTAGCTTCAAACATTTCTGGACGTTTTTCAATGGCAAAAATCAATGAATATTGTAAATGCACAAACAGTAATTTCTCCGCATTGCAATGTGCAATTCTGAAATTTTTTGCTTTTTCCTGCTCCTCTTAGCATGATAAAGAAGATTCAAAGAGAGTGAGATGCCAGCTCCTTTCATTCAGTCAGTAGCTTCAAACATTTCTGGTATATGAATAACATGATGTTTTTCAATGGCAAAAATCAATGAATATTGTAAATGCACAAACAGTAATTTCTCCGCATTGCAAGGTGCAATTCTGAAATTTTATGCTTTTTCCTGCTCCTCTTAGCATGATAAAGAAGATTCAAAGAGAGTGAGATGCCAGCTCCTTTCATTCAGTCAGTAGCTTCAATCATTTCTGGACGTTTTTCAATGGCAAAAATCAATGAATATTGTAAATGCACAAACAGTAATTTCTCCGCATTGCAAGGTGCAATTCTGAAATTTTTTGCTTTTTCCTGCTCCTCTTAGCATGATAAAGAAGATTCAAAGAGAGTGAGATGCCAGCTCCTTTCATTCAGTCAGTAGCTTCAATCATTTCTGGTATATGAATAACATGATGTTTTTCAATGGCAAAAATCAATGAATATTGTAAATGCACAAACAGTAATTTCTCCGCATTGCAAGGTGCAATTCTGAAATTTTTTGCTTTTTCCTGCTCCTCTTAGCATGATAAAGAAGATTCAAAGAGAGTGAGATGCCAGCTCCTTTCATTCAGTCAGTAGCTTCAATCATTTCTGGACGTTTTTCAATGGCAAAAATCAATGAATATTGTAAATGCACAAACAGTAATTTCTCCGCATTGCAAGGTGCAATTCTGAAATTTTTTGCTTTTTCCTGCTCCGCTTAGCATGTTAAAGAAGATTCAAAGAGAGTGAGATGCCAGCTCCTTTCATTCAGTCAGTAGCTTCAATCATTTCTGGACGTTTTTCAAAGGCAAAAATCAATGAATATTGTAAATGCACAAACAGTAATTTCTCCGCATTGCAAGGTGCAAATCTGAAATTTTTTGCTTTTTCCTGCTCCTCTTAGCATGATAAAGAAGATTCAAAGAGAGTGAGATGCCAGCTCCTTTCATTCAGTCAGTAGCTTCAATCATTTCTGGATGTTTTTCAATGGCAAAAATCAATGAATATTGTAAATGCACAAACAGTAATTTCTCCGCATTGCAAGGTGCAATTCTGAAATTTTTTGCTTTTTCCTGCTCCTCTTAGCATGATAAAGAAGATTCAAAGAGAGTGAGATGCCAGCTCCTTTCATTCAGTCAGTAGCTTCAAACATTTCTGGACGTTTTTCAATGGCAAAAATCAATGAATATTGTAAATGCACAAACAGTAATTTCTCCGCATTGCAATGTGCAATTCTGAAATTTTTTGCTTTTTCCTGCTCCTCTTAGCATGATAAAGAAGATTCAAAGAGAGTGAGATGCCAGCTCCTTTCATTCAGTCAGTAGCTTCAAACATTTCTGGTATATGAATAACATGATGTTTTTCAATGGCAAAAATCAATGAATATTGTAAATGCACAAACAGTAATTTCTCCGCATTGCAAGGTGCAATTCTGAAATTTTATGCTTTTTCCTGCTCCTCTTAGCATGATAAAGAAGATTCAAAGAGAGTGAGATGCCAGCTCCTTTCATTCAGTCAGTAGCTTCAATCATTTCTGGACGTTTTTCAATGGCAAAAATCAATGAATATTGTAAATGCACAAACAGTAATTTCTCCGCATTGCAAGGTGCAATTCTGAAATTTTTTGCTTTTTCCTGCTCCTCTTAGCATGATAAAGAAGATTCAAAGAGAGTGAGATGCCAGCTCCTTTCATTCAGTCAGTAGCTTCAATCATTTCTGGTATATGAATAACATGATGTTTTTCAATGGCAAAAATCAATGAATATTGTAAATGCACAAACAGTAATTTCTCCGCATTGCAAGGTGCAATTCTGAAATTTTTTGCTTTTTCCTGCTCCTCTTAGCATGATAAAGAAGATTCAAAGAGAGTGAGATGCCAGCTCCTTTCATTCAGTCAGTAGCTTCAATCATTTCTGGACGTTTTTCAATGGCAAAAATCAATGAATATTGTAAATGCACAAACAGTAATTTCTCCGCATTGCAAGGTGCAATTCTGAAATTTTTTGCTTTTTCCTGCTCCTCTTAGCATGATAAAGAAGATTCAAAGAGAGTGAGATGCCAGCTCCTTTCATTCAGTCAGTAGCTTCAAACATTTCTGGTATATGAATAACGATGTTTTTCAATGGCAAAAATCAATGAATATTGTAAATGCACAAACAGTAATTTCTCCGCATTGCAAGGTGCAATTCTGAAATTTTTTGCTTTTTCCTGCTCCTCTTAGCATGATAAAGAAGATTCAAAGAGAGTGAGATGCCAGCTCCTTTCATTCAGTCAGTAGCTTCAATCATTTCTGGACGTTTTTCAATGGCAAAAATCAATGAATATTGTAAATGCACAAACAGTAATTTCTCCGCATTGCAAGGTGCAATTCTGAAATTTTTTGCTTTTTCCTGCTCCTCTTAGCATGATAAAGAAGATTCAAAGAGAGTGAGATGCCAGCTCCTTTCATTCAGTCAGTAGCTTCAATCATTTCTGGTATATGAATAACATGATGTTTTTCAATGGCAAAAATCAATGAATATTGTAAATGCACAAACAGTAATTTCTCCGCATTGCAAGGTGCAATTGTGAAATTTTTTGCTTTTTCCTGCTCCTCTTAGCATGATAAAGAAGATTCAAAGAGAGTGAGATGCCAGCTCCTTTCATTCAGTCAGTAGCTTCAATCATTTCTGGACGTTTTTCAATGGCAAAAATCATTGAATATTGTAAATGCACAAACAGTAATTTCTCCGCATTGCAAGGTGCAATTCTGAAATTTTTTGCTTTTTCTTGCTACTCTTAGCATGATAAAGAAGATTCAAAGAGAGTGAGATGCCAGCTCCTTTCATTCAGTCAGTAGCTTCAATCATTTCTGGTATATGAATAACATGATGTTTTTCAATGGCAAAAATCAATGAATATTGTAAATGCACAAACAGTAATTTCTCCGCATTGCAAGGTGCAATTCTGAAATTTTTTGCTTTTTCCTGCTCCTCTTAGCATGATAAAGAAGATTCAAAGAGAGTGAGATGCCAGCTCCTTTCATTCAGTCAGTAGCTTCAAACATTTCTGGTATATGAATAACATGATGTTTTTCAATGGCAAAAATCAATGAATATTGTAAATGCACAAACAGTAATTTCTCCGCATTGCAAGGTGCAATTCTGAAATTTTTTGCTTTTTCCTGCTCCTCTTAGCATGATAAAGAAGATTCAAAGAGAGTGAGATGCCAGCTCCTTTCATTCAGTCAGTAGCTTCAATCATTTCTGGACGTTTTTCAATGGCAAAAATCAATGAATATTGTAAATGCACAAACAGAAATTTCTCCGCATTGCAAGGTGCAATTCTGAAATTTTTTGCTTTTTCCTGCTCCTCTTAGCATGATAAAGAAGATTCAAAGAGAGTGAGATGCCAGCTCCTTTCATTTAGTCAGTAGCTTCAATCATTTCTGGTATATGAATAACATGATGTTTTTCAATGGCAAAAATCAATGAATATTGTAAGTGCACAAACAGTAATTTCTCCGCATTGCAAGGTGCAATTCTGAAATTTTTTGCTTTTTCCTGCTCCTCTTAGCATGATAAAGAAGATTCAAAGAGAGTGAGATGCCAGCTCCTTTCATTTAGTCAGTAGCTTCAATCATTTCTGGACGTTTTTCAATGGCAAAAATCAATGAATATTGTAAATGCACAAACAGTAATTTCTCCGCATTGCAAGGTGCAATTCTGAAATTTTTTGCTTTTTCCTGCTCCTCTTAGCATGATAAAGAAGATTCAAAGAGAGTGAGATGCCAGCTCCTTTCATTCAGTAAGTAGCTTCAAACATTTCTGGTATATGAATAACATGATGTTTTTCAATGGCAAAAATCAATGAATATTGTAAATGCACAAACAGTAATTTCTCCGCATTGCAAGGTGCAATTCTGAAATTTTTTGCTTTTTCCTGCTCCTCTTAGCATGTTAAAGAAGATTCAAAGAGAGTGAGATGCCAGCTCCTTTAATTCAGTCAGTAGCTTCAATCATTTCTGGACGTTTTTCAAAGGCAAAAATCAATGAATATTGTAAATGCACAAACAGTAATTTCTCCGCATTGCAAGGTGCAAATCTGAAATTTTTTGCTTTTTCCTGCTCCTCTTAGCATGATAAAGAAGATTCAAAGAGAGTGAGATGCCAGCTCCTTTCATTCAGTCAGTAGCTTCAATCATTTCTGGACGTTTTTCAATGGCAAAAATCAATGAATATTGTAAATGCACAAACAGTAATTTCTCCGCATTGCAAGGTGCAATTCTGAAATTTTTTGCTTTTTCCTGCTCCTCATAGCATGATAAAGAACATTCAAAGAGAGTGAGATGCCAGCTCCTTTCATTCAGTCAGTAGCTTCAAACATTTCTGGTATATGAATAACATGATGTTTTTCAATGGCAAAAATCAATGAATATTGTAAATGCACAAACAGTAATTTCTCCGCATTGCAAGGTGCAATTCTGAAATTTTTTGCTTTTTCCTGCTCCTCTTAGCATGATAAAGAAGATTCAAAGAGAGTGAGATGCCAGCTCCTTTCATTCAGTCAGTAGCTTCAATCATTTCTGGACGTTTTTCAATGGCAAAAATCAATGAATATTGTAAATGCACAAACAGTAATTTCTCCGCATTGCAAGGTGCAATTCTGAAATTTTTTGCTTTTTCCTGCTCCTCTTAGCATGATAAAGAAGATTCAAAGAGAGTGAGATGCCAGCTCCTTTCATTCAGTCAGTAGCTTCAATCATTTCTGGTATATGAATAACATGATGTTTTTCAATGGCAAAAATCAATGAATATTGTAAATGCACAAACAGTAATTTCTCCACATTGCAAGGTGCAATTCTGAAATTTTTTGCTTTTTCCTGCTCCTCTTAGCATGATAAAGAAGATTCAAAGAGAGTGAGATGCCAGCTCCTTTCATTCAGTCAGTAGCTTCAATCATTTCTGGACGTTTTTCAATGGCAAAAATCAATGAATATTGTAAATGCACAAACAGTAATTTCTCCGCATTGCAAGGTGCAATTCTGAAATTTTTTGCTTTTTCCTGCTCCTCTTAGCATGATAAAGAAGATTCAAAGAGAGTGAGATGCCAGCTCCTTTCATTCAGTCAGTAGCTTCAAACATTTCTGGTATATGAATAACATGATGTTTTTCAATGGCAAAAATCAATGAATATTGTAAATGCACAAACAGTAATTTCTCCGCATTGCAAGGTTCAATTCTGAAATTTTTTGCTTTTTCCTGCTCCTCTTAGCATGATAAAGAAGATTCAAAGAGAGTGAGATGCCAGCTCCTTTCATTTAGTCAGGAGCTTCAATCATTTCTGGTATATGAATAACATGATGTTTTTCAATGGCAAAAATCAATGAATATTGTAAATGCACAAACAGTAATTTCTCCGCATTGCAAGGTGCAATTCTGAAATTTTTTGCTTTTTCCTGCTCCTCTTAGCATGATAAAGAAGATTCAAAGAGAGTGAGATGCCAGCTCCTTTCATTCAGTCAGTAGCTTCAATCACTTCTGGACGTTTTTCAATGGCAAAAATCAATGAATATTGTAAATGCACAAACAGTAATTTCTCCGCATTGCAAGGTGCAATTCTGAAATTTTTTGCTTTTTCCTGCTCCTCTTAGCATGATAAAGAAGATTCAAAGAGAGTGAGATGCCAGCTCCTTTCGTTCAGTCAGTAGCTTCAAACATTTCTGGTATATGAATAACATGATGTTTTTCAATGGCAAAAATCAATGAATATTGTAAATGCACAAACAGTAATTTCTCCGCATTGCAAGGTGCAATTCTGAATTTTTTTGCTTTTTCCTGCTCCTCTTAGCATGATAAAGAAGATTCAAAGAGAGTGAGATGCCAGCTCCTTTCATTCAGTCAGTAGCTTCAATCATTTCTGGTATATGAATAACATGATGTTTTTCAATGGCAAAAATCAATGAATATTGTAAATGCACAAACAGTAATTTCTCCGCATTGCAAGGTGCAATTCTGAAATTTTTTGCTTTTTCCTGCTCCTCTTAGCATGATAAAGAAGATTCAAAGAGAGTGAGATGCCAGCTCCTTTCATTCAGTCAGTAGCTTCAAACATTTCTGGTATATGAATAACATGATGTTTTTCAATGGCAAAAATCAATGAATATTGTAAATGCACAAACAGTAATTTCTCCGCATTGCAAGGTTCAATTCTGAAATTTTTTGCTTTTTCCTGCTCCTCTTAGCATGATAAAGAAGATTCAAAGAGAGTGAGATGCCAGCTCCTTTCATTTAGTCAGGAGCTTCAATCATTTCTGGTATATGAATAACATGATGTTTTTCAATGGCAAAAATCAATGAATATTGTAAATGCACAAACAGTAATTTCTCCGCATTGCAAGGTGCAATTCTGAAATTTTTTGCTTTTTCCTGCTCCTCTTAGCATGATAAAGAAGATTCAAAGAGAGTGAGATGCCAGCTCCTTTCATTCAGTCAGTAGCTTCAATCATTTCTGGACGTTTTTCAATGGCAAAAATCAATGAATATTGTAAATGCACAAACAGTAATTTCTCCGCATTGCAAGGTGCAATTCTGAAATTTTTTGCTTTTTCCTGCTCCTCTTAGCATGATAAAGAAGATTCAAAGAGAGTGAGATGCCAGCTCCTTTCGTTCAGTCAGTAGCTTCAAACATTTCTGGTATATGAATAACATGATGTTTTTCAATGGCAAAAATCAATGAATATTGTAAATGCACAAACAGTAATTTCTCCGCATTGCATGGTGCAATTCTGAATTTTTTTGCTTTTTCCTGCTCCTCTTAGCAAGATAAAGAAGATTCAAAGAGAGTGAGATGCCAGCTCCTTTCATTCAGTCAGTAGCTTCAATCATTTCTGGACGTTTTTCAATGGCAAAAATCAATGAAAATTGTAAATGCACAAACAGTAATTTCTCCGCATTGCAAGGTGCAATTCTGAAATTTTTTGCTTTTTCCTGCTCCTCTTAGCATGATAAAGAAGATTGAAAGAGAGTGAGATGCCAGCTCCTTTCATTCAGTCAGTAGCTTCAAACATTTCTGGTATATGAATAACATGATGTTTTTCAATGGCAAAAATCAATGAATATTGTAAATGCACAAACAGTAATTTCTCCGCATTGCAAGGTGCAATTCTGAAATTTTTTGCTTTTTCCTGCTCCTCTTAGCATGATAAAGAAGATTCAAAGAGAGTGAGATGCCAGCTCCTTTCATTCAGTCAGTAGCTTCAATCATTTCTGGACGTTTTTCAATGGGAAAAATCAATGAATATTGTAAATGCACAAACAGTAATTTCTCCGCATTGCAAGGTGCAATTCTGAAATTTTTTGCTTTTTCCTGCTCCTCTTAGCATGATAAAGAAGATTCAAAGAGAGTGAGATGCCAGCTCCTTTCATTCAGTCAGTAGCTTCAAACATTTCTGGACGTTTTTCAATGGCAAAAATCAATGAATATTGTAAATGCACAAACAGTAATTTCTCCGCATTGCAATGTGCAATTCTGAAATTTTTTGCTTTTTCCTGCTCCTCTTAGCATGATAAAGAAGATTCAAAGAGAGTGAGATGCCAGCTCCTTTCATTCAGTCAGTAGCTTCAAACATTTCTGGACGTTTTTCAATGGCAAAAATCAATGAATATTGTAAATGCACAAACAGTAATCTCTCCGCATTGCAATGTGCAATTCTGAAATTTTTTGCTTTTTCCTGCTCCTCTTAGCATGATAAAGAAGATTCAAAGAGAGTGAGATGCCAGCTCCTTTCATTCAGTCAGTAGCTTCAAACATTTCTGGTATATGAATAACATGATGTTTTTCAATGGCAAAAATCAATGAATATTGTAAATGCACAAACAGTAATTTCTCCGCATTGCAAGGTGCAATTCTGAAATTTTATGCTTTTTCCTGCTCCTCTTAGCATGATAAAGAAGATTCAAAGAGAGTGAGATGCCAGCTCCTTTCATTCAGTCAGTAGCTTCAATCATTTCTGGACGTTTTTCAATGGCAAAAATCAATGAATATTGTAAATGCACAAACAGTAATTTCTCCGCATTGCAAGGTGCAATTCTGAAATTTTTTGCTTTTTCCTGCTCCTCTTAGCATGATAAAGAAGATTCAAAGAGAGTGAGATGCCAGCTCCTTTCATTCAGTCAGTAGCTTCAATCATTTCTGGTATATGAATAACATGATGTTTTTCAATGGCAAAAATCAATGAATATTGTAAATGCACAAACAGTAATTTCTCCGCATTGCAAGGTGCAATTCTGAAATTTTTTGCTTTTTCCTGCTCCTCTTAGCATGATAAAGAAGATTCAAAGAGAGTGAGATGCCAGCTCCTTTCATTCAGTCAGTAGCTTCAATCATTTCTGGACGTTTTTCAATGGCAAAAATCAATGAATATTGTAAATGCACAAACAGTAATTTCTCCGCATTGCAAGGTGCAATTCTGAAATTTTTTGCTTTTTCCTGCTCCTCTTAGCATGATAAAGAAGATTCAAAGAGAGTGAGATGCCAGCTCCTTTCATTCAGTCAGTAGCTTCAATCATTTCTGGACGTTTTTCAATGGCAAAAATCAATGAATATTGTAAATGCACAAACAGTAATTTCTCCGCATTGCAAGGTGCAATTCTGAAATTTTTTGCTTTTTCCTGCTCCTCTTAGCATGATAAAGAAGATTCAAAGAGAGTGAGATGCCAGCTCCTTTCATTCAGTCAGTAGCTTCAATCATTTCTGGTATATGAATAACATGATGTTTTTCAATGGCAAAAATCAATGAATATTGTAAATGCACAAACAGTAATTTCTCCGCATTGCAAGGTGCAATTGTGAAATTTTTTGCTTTTTCCTGCTCCTCTTAGCATGATAAAGAAGATTCAAAGAGAGTGAGATGCCAGCTCCTTTCATTCAGTCAGTAGCTTCAATCATTTCTGGACGTTTTTCAATGGCAAAAATCATTGAATATTGTAAATGCACAAACAGTAATTTCTCCGCATTGCAAGGTGCAATTCTGAAATTTTTTGCTTTTTCTTGCTACTCTTAGCATGATAAAGAAGATTCAAAGAGAGTGAGATGCCAGCTCCTTTCATTCAGTCAGTAGCTTCAATCATTTCTGGTATATGAATAACATGATGTTTTTCAATGGCAAAAATCAATGAATATTGTAAATGCACAAACAGTAATTTCTCCGCATTGCAAGGTGCAATTCTGAAATTTTTTGCTTTTTCCTGCTCCTCTTAGCATGATAAAGAAGATTCAAAGAGAGTGAGATGCCAGCTCCTTTCATTCAGTCAGTAGCTTCAAACATTTCTGGTATATGAATAACATGATGTTTTTCAATGGCAAAAATCAATGAATATTGTAAATGCACAAACAGTAATTTCTCCGCATTGCAAGGTGCAATTCTGAAATTTTTTGCTTTTTCCTGCTCCTCTTAGCATGATAAAGAAGATTCAAAGAGAGTGAGATGCCAGCTCCTTTTATTCAGTCAGTAGCTTCAATCATTTCTGGACGTTTTTCAATGGCAAAAATCAATGAATATTGTAAATGCACAAACAGAAATTTCTCCGCATTGCAAGGTGCAATTCTGAAATTTTTTGCTTTTTCCTGCTCCTCTTAGCATGATAAAGAAGATTCAAAGAGAGTGAGATGCCAGCTCCTTTCATTTAGTCAGTAGCTTCAATCATTTCTGGTATATGAATAACATGATGTTTTTCAATGGCAAAAATCAATGAATATTGTAAGTGCACAAACAGTAATTTCTCCGCATTGCAAGGTGCAATTCTGAAATTTTTTGCTTTTTCCTGCTCCTCTTAGCATGATAAAGAAGATTCAAAGAGAGTGAGATGCCAGCTCCTTTCATTTAGTCAGTAGCTTCAATCATTTCTGGACGTTTTTCAATGGCAAAAATCAATGAATATTGTAAATGCACAAACAGTAATTTCTCCGCATTGCAAGGTGCAATTCTGAAATTTTTTGCTTTTTCCTGCTCCTCTTAGCATGATAAAGAAGATTCAAAGAGAGTGAGATGCCAGCTCCTTTCATTCAGTAAGTAGCTTCAAACATTTCTGGTATATGAATAACATGATGTTTTTCAATGGCAAAAATCAATGAATATTGTAAATGCACAAACAGTAATTTCTCCGCATTGCAAGGTGCAATTCTGAAATTTTTTGCTTTTTCCTGCTCCTCTTAGCATGTTAAAGAAGATTCAAAGAGAGTGAGATGCCAGCTCCTTTCATTCAGTCAGTAGCTTCAATCATTTCTGGACGTTTTTCAATGGCAAAAATCAATGAATATTGTAAATGCACAAACAGTAATTTCTCCGCATTGCAAGGTGCAATTCTGAAATTTTTTGCTTTTTCCTGCTCCTCTTAGCATGATAAAGAAGATTCAAAGAGAGTGAGATGCCAGCTCCTTTCATTCAGTCAGTAGCTTCAATCATTTCTGGTATATGAATAACATGATGTTTTTCAATGGCAAAAATCAATGAATATTGTAAATGCACAAACAGTAATTTCTCCGCATTGCAAGGTGCAATTGTGAAATTTTTTGCTTTTTCCTGCTCCTCTTAGCATGATAAAGAAGATTCAAAGAGAGTGAGATGCCAGCTCCTTTCATTCAGTCAGTAGCTTCAATCATTTCTGGACGTTTTTCAATGGCAAAAATCATTGAATATTGTAAATGCACAAACAGTAATTTCTCCGCATTGCAAGGTGCAATTCTGAAATTTTTTGCTTTTTCTTGCTACTCTTAGCATGATAAAGAAGATTCAAAGAGAGTGAGATGCCAGCTCCTTTCATTCAGTCAGTAGCTTCAATCATTTCTGGTATATGAATAACATGATGTTTTTCAATGGCAAAAATCAATGAATATTGTAAATGCACAAACAGTAATTTCTCCGCATTGCAAGGTGCAATTCTGAAATTTTTTGCTTTTTCCTGCTCCTCTTAGCATGATAAAGAAGATTCAAAGAGAGTGAGATGCCAGCTCCTTTCATTCAGTCAGTAGCTTCAAACATTTCTGGTATATGAATAACATGATGTTTTTCAATGGCAAAAATCAATGAATATTGTAAATGCACAAACAGTAATTTCTCCGCATTGCAAGGTGCAATTCTGAAATTTTTTGCTTTTTCCTGCTCCTCTTAGCATGATAAAGAAGATTCAAAGAGAGTGAGATGCCAGCTCCTTTTATTCAGTCAGTAGCTTCAATCATTTCTGGACGTTTTTCAATGGCAAAAATCAATGAATATTGTAAATGCACAAACAGAAATTTCTCCGCATTGCAAGGTGCAATTCTGAAATTTTTTGCTTTTTCCTGCTCCTCTTAGCATGATAAAGAAGATTCAAAGAGAGTGAGATGCCAGCTCCTTTCATTTAGTCAGTAGCTTCAATCATTTCTGGTATATGAATAACATGATGTTTTTCAATGGCAAAAATCAATGAATATTGTAAGTGCACAAACAGTAATTTCTCCGCATTGCAAGGTGCAATTCTGAAATTTTTTGCTTTTTCCTGCTCCTCTTAGCATGATAAAGAAGATTCAAAGAGAGTGAGATGCCAGCTCCTTTCATTTAGTCAGTAGCTTCAATCATTTCTGGACGTTTTTCAATGGCAAAAATCAATGAATATTGTAAATGCACAAACAGTAATTTCTCCGCATTGCAAGGTGCAATTCTGAAATTTTTTGCTTTTTCCTGCTCCTCTTAGCATGATAAAGAAGATTCAAAGAGAGTGAGATGCCAGCTCCTTTCATTCAGTAAGTAGCTTCAAACATTTCTGGTATATGAATAACATGATGTTTTTCAATGGCAAAAATCAATGAATATTGTAAATGCACAAACAGTAATTTCTCCGCATTGCAAGGTGCAATTCTGAAATTTTTTGCTTTTTCCTGCTCCTCTTAGCATGTTAAAGAAGATTCAAAGAGAGTGAGATGCCAGCTCCTTTAATTCAGTCAGTAGCTTCAATCATTTCTGGACGTTTTTCAAAGGCAAAAATCAATGAATATTGTAAATGCACAAACAGTAATTTCTCCGCATTGCAAGGTGCAAATCTGAAATTTTTTGCTTTTTCCTGCTCCTCTTAGCATGATAAAGAAGATTCAAAGAGAGTGAGATGCCAGCTCCTTTCATTCAGTCAGTAGCTTCAATCATTTCTGGACGTTTTTCAATGGCAAAAATCAATGAATATTGTAAATGCACAAACAGTAATTTCTCGACATTGCAAGGTGCAATTCTGAAATTTTTTGCTTTTTCCTGCTCCTCATAGCATGATAAAGAAGATTCAAAGAGAGTGAGATGCCAGCTCCTTTCATTCAGTCAGTAGCTTCAAACATTTCTGGTATATGAATAACATGATGTTTTTCAATGGCAAAAATCAATGAATATTGTAAATGCACAAACAGTAATTTCTCCGCATTGCAAGGTGCAATTCTGAAATTTTTTGCTTTTTCCTGCTCCTCTTAGCATGATAAAGAAGATTCAAAGAGAGTGAGATGCCAGCTCCTTTCATTCAGTCAGTAGCTTCAATCATTTCTGGACGTTTTTCAATGGCAAAAATCAATGAATATTGTAAATGCACAAACAGTAATTTCTCCGCATTGCAAGGTGCAATTCTGAAATTTTTTGCTTTTTCCTGCTCCTCTTAGCATGATAAAGAAGATTCAAAGAGAGTGAGATGCCAGCTCCTTTCATTCAGTCAGTAGCTTCAATCATTTCTGGTATATGAATAACATGATGTTTTTCAATGGCAAAAATCAATGAATATTGTAAATGCACAAACAGTAATTTCTCCGCATTGCAAGGTGCAATTCTGAAATTTTTTGCTTTTTCCTGCTCCTCTTAGCATGATAAAGAAGATTCAAAGAGAGTGAGATGCCAGCTCCTTTCATTCAGTCAGTAGCTTCAATCATTTCTGGACGTTTTTCAATGGCAAAAATCAATGAATATTGTAAATGCACAAACAGTAATTTCTCCGCATTGCAAGGTGCAATTCTGAAATTTTTTGCTTTTTCCTGCTCCTCTTAGCATGATAAAGAAGATTCAAAGAGAGTGAGATGCCAGCTCCTTTCATTCAGTCAGTAGCTTCAATCATTTCTGGTATATGAATAACATGATGTTTTTCAATGGCAAAAATCAATGAATATTGTAAATGCACAAACAGTAATTTCTCCGCATTGCAAGGTGCAATTCTGAAATTTTTTGCTTTTTCCTGCTCCTCTTAGCATGATAAAGAAGATTCAAAGAGAGTGAGATGCCAGCTCCTTTCATTCAGTCAGTAGCTTCAAACATTTCTGGTATATGAATAACATGATGTTTTTCAATGGCAAAAATCAATGAATATTGTAAATGCACAAACAGTAATTTCTCCGCATTGCAAGGTTCAATTCTGAAATTTTTTGCTTTTTCCTGCTCCTCTTAGCATGATAAAGAAGATTCAAAGAGAGTGAGATGCCAGCTCCTTTCATTTAGTCAGGAGCTTCAATCATTTCTGGTATATGAATAACATGATGTTTTTCAATGGCAAAAATCAATGAATATTGTAAATGCACAAACAGTAATTTCTCCGCATTGCAAGGTGCAATTCTGAAATTTTTTGCTTTTTCCTGCTCCTCTTAGCATGATAAAGAAGATTCAAAGAGAGTGAGATGCCAGCTCCTTTCATTCAGTCAGTAGCTTCAATCATTTCTGGACGTTTTTCAATGGCAAAAATCAATGAATATTGTAAATGCACAAACAGTAATTTCTCCGCATTGCAAGGTGCAATTCTGAAATTTTTTGCTTTTTCCTGCTCCTCTTAGCATGATAAAGAAGATTCAAAGAGAGTGAGATGCCAGCTCCTTTCGTTCAGTCAGTAGCTTCAAACATTTCTGGTATATGAATAACATGATGTTTTTCAATGGCAAAAATCAATGAATATTGTAAATGCACAAACAGTAATTTCTCCGCATTGCAAGGTGCAATTCTGAATTTTTTTGCTTTTTCCTGCTCCTCTTAGCATGATAAAGAAGATTCAAAGAGAGTGAGATGCCAGCTCCTTTCATTCAGTCAGTAGCTTCAATCATTTCTGGTATATGAATAACATGATGTTTTTCAATGGCAAAAATCAATGAATATTGTAAATGCACAAACAGTAATTTCTCCGCATTGCAAGGTGCAATTCTGAAATTTTTTGCTTTTTCCTGCTCCTCTTAGCATGATAAAGAAGATTCAAAGAGAGTGAGATGCCAGCTCCTTTCATTCAGTCAGTAGCTTCAAACATTTCTGGTATATGAATAACATGATGTTTTTCAATGGCAAAAATCAATGAATATTGTAAATGCACAAACAGTAATTTCTCCGCATTGCAAGGTTCAATTCTGAAATTTTTTGCTTTTTCCTGCTCCTCTTAGCATGATAAAGAAGATTCAAAGAGAGTGAGATGCCAGCTCCTTTCATTTAGTCAGGAGCTTCAATCATTTCTGGTATATGAATAACATGATGTTTTTCAATGGCAAAAATCAATGAATATTGTAAATGCACAAACAGTAATTTCTCCGCATTGCAAGGTGCAATTCTGAAATTTTTTGCTTTTTCCTGCTCCTCTTAGCATGATAAAGAAGATTCAAAGAGAGTGAGATGCCAGCTCCTTTCATTCAGTCAGTAGCTTCAATCATTTCTGGACGTTTTTCAATGGCAAAAATCAATGAATATTGTAAATGCACAAACAGTAATTTCTCCGCATTGCAAGGTGCAATTCTGAAATTTTTTGCTTTTTCCTGCTCCTCTTAGCATGATAAAGAAGATTCAAAGAGAGTGAGATGCCAGCTCCTTTCGTTCAGTCAGTAGCTTCAAATATTTCTGGTATATGAATAACATGATGTTTTTCAATGGCAAAAATCAATGAATATTGTAAATGCACAAACAGTAATTTCTCCGCATTGCATGGTGCAATTCTGAATTTTTTTGCTTTTTCCTGCTCCTCTTAGCAAGATAAAGAAGATTCAAAGAGAGTGAGATGCCAGCTCCTTTCATTCAGTCAGTAGCTTCAATCATTTCTGGACGTTTTTCAATGGCAAAAATCAATGAAAATTGTAAATGCACAAACAGTAATTTCTCCGCATTGCAAGGTGCAATTCTGAAATTTTTTGCTTTTTCCTGCTCCTCTTAGCATGATAAAGAAGATTGAAAGAGAGTGAGATGCCAGCTCCTTTCATTCAGTCAGTAGCTTCAAACATTTCTGGTATATGAATAACATGATGTTTTTCAATGGCAAAAATCAATGAATATTGTAAATGCACAAACAGTAATTTCTCCGCATTGCAAGGTGCAATTCTGAAATTTTTTGCTTTTTCCTGCTCCTCTTAGCATGATAAAGAAGATTCAAAGAGAGTGAGATGCCAGCTCCTTTCATTCAGTCAGTAGCTTCAATCATTTCTGGACGTTTTTCAATGGGAAAAATCAATGAATATTGTAAATGCACAAACAGTAATTTCTCCGCATTGCAAGGTGCAATTCTGAAATTTTTTGCTTTTTCCTGCTCCTCTTAGCATGATAAAGAAGATTCAAAGAGAGTGAGATGCCAGCTCCTTTCATTCAGTCAGTAGCTTCAAACATTTCTGGACGTTTTTCAATGGCAAAAATCAATGAATATTGTAAATGCACAAACAGTAATTTCTCCGCATTGCAATGTGCAATTCTGAAATTTTTTGCTTTTTCCTGCTCCTCTTAGCATGATAAAGAAGATTCAAAGAGAGTGAGATGCCAGCTCCTTTCATTCAGTCAGTAGCTTCAAACATTTCTGGTATATGAATAACATGATGTTTTTCAATGGCAAAAATCAATGAATATTGTAAATGCACAAACAGTAATTTCTCCGCATTGCAAGGTGCAATTCTGAAATTTTATGCTTTTTCCTGCTCCTCTTAGCATGATAAAGAAGATTCAAAGAGAGTGAGATGCCAGCTCCTTTCATTCAGTCAGTAGCTTCAATCATTTCTGGACGTTTTTCAATGGCAAAAATCAATGAATATTGTAAATGCACAAACAGTAATTTCTCCGCATTGCAAGGTGCAATTCTGAAATTTTTTGCTTTTTCCTGCTCCTCTTAGCATGATAAAGAAGATTCAAAGAGAGTGAGATGCCAGCTCCTTTCATTCAGTCAGTAGCTTCAAACATTTCTGGTATATGAATAACATGATGTTTTTCAATGGCAAAAATCAATGAATATTGTAAATGCACAAACAGTAATTTCTCCGCATTGCAAGGTGCAATTCTGAAATTTTTTGCTTTTTCCTGCTCCTCTTAGCATGATAAAGAAGATTCAAAGAGAGTGAGATGCCAGCTCCTTTCATTCAGTCAGTAGCTTCAATCATTTCTGGACGTTTTTCAATGGCAAAAATCAATGAATATTGTAAATGCACAAACAGTAATTTCTCCGCATTGCAAGGTGCAATTCTGAAATTTTTTGCTTTTTCCTGCTCCTCTTAGCATGATAAAGAAGATTCAAAGAGAGTGAGATGCCAGCTCCTTTCATTCAGTCAGTAGCTTCAAACATTTCTGGTATATGAATAACGATGTTTTTCAATGGCAAAAATCAATGAATATTGTAAATGCACAAACAGTAATTTCTCCGCATTGCAAGGTGCAATTCTGAAATTTTTTGCTTTTTCCTGCTCCTCTTAGCATGATAAAGAAGATTCAAAGAGAGTGAGATGCCAGCTCCTTTCATTCAGTCAGTAGCTTCAATCATTTCTGGACGTTTTTCAATGGCAAAAATCAATGAATATTGTAAATGCACAAACAGTAATTTCTCCGCATTGCAAGGTGCAATTCTGAAATTTTTTGCTTTTTCCTGCTCCTCTTAGCATGATAAAGAAGATTCAAAGAGAGTGAGATGCCAGCTCCTTTCATTCAGTCAGTAGCTTCAATCATTTCTGGTATATGAATAACATGATGTTTTTCAATGGCAAAAATCAATGAATATTGTAAATGCACAAACAGTAATTTCTCCGCATTGCAAGGTGCAATTGTGAAATTTTTTGCTTTTTCCTGCTCCTCTTAGCATGATAAAGAAGATTCAAAGAGAGTGAGATGCCAGCTCCTTTCATTCAGTCAGTAGCTTCAATCATTTCTGGACGTTTTTCAATGGCAAAAATCATTGAATATTGTAAATGCACAAACAGTAATTTCTCCGCATTGCAAGGTGCAATTCTGAAATTTTTTGCTTTTTCTTGCTACTCTTAGCATGATAAAGAAGATTCAAAGAGAGTGAGATGCCAGCTCCTTTCATTCAGTCAGTAGCTTCAATCATTTCTGGTATATGAATAACATGATGTTTTTCAATGGCAAAAATCAATGAATATTGTAAATGCACAAACAGTAATTTCTCCGCATTGCAAGGTGCAATTCTGAAATTTTTTGCTTTTTCCTGCTCCTCTTAGCATGATAAAGAAGATTCAAAGAGAGTGAGATGCCAGCTCCTTTCATTCAGTCAGTAGCTTCAAACATTTCTGGTATATGAATAACATGATGTTTTTCAATGGCAAAAATCAATGAATATTGTAAATGCACAAACAGTAATTTCTCCGCATTGCAAGGTGCAATTCTGAAATTTTTTGCTTTTTCCTGCTCCTCTTAGCATGATAAAGAAGATTCAAAGAGAGTGAGATGCCAGCTCCTTTCATTCAGTCAGTAGCTTCAATCATTTCTGGACGTTTTTCAATGGCAAAAATCAATGAATATTGTAAATGCACAAACAGAAATTTCTCCGCATTGCAAGGTGCAATTCTGAAATTTTTTGCTTTTTCCTGCTCCTCTTAGCATGATAAAGAAGATTCAAAGAGAGTGAGATGCCAGCTCCTTTCATTTAGTCAGTAGCTTCAATCATTTCTGGTATATGAATAACATGATGTTTTTCAATGGCAAAAATCAATGAATATTGTAAGTGCACAAACAGTAATTTCTCCGCATTGCAAGGTGCAATTCTGAAATTTTTTGCTTTTTCCTGCTCCTCTTAGCATGATAAAGAAGATTCAAAGAGAGTGAGATGCCAGCTCCTTTCATTTAGTCAGTAGCTTCAATCATTTCTGGACGTTTTTCAATGGCAAAAATCAATGAATATTGTAAATGCACAAACAGTAATTTCTCCGCATTGCAAGGTGCAATTCTGAAATTTTTTGCTTTTTCCTGCTCCTCTTAGCATGATAAAGAAGATTCAAAGAGAGTGAGATGCCAGCTCCTTTCATTCAGTAAGTAGCTTCAAACATTTCTGGTATATGAATAACATGATGTTTTTCAATGGCAAAAATCAATGAATATTGTAAATGCACAAACAGTAATTTCTCCGCATTGCAAGGTGCAATTCTGAAATTTTTTGCTTTTTCCTGCTCCTCTTAGCATGTTAAAGAAGATTCAAAGAGAGTGAGATGCCAGCTCCTTTAATTCAGTCAGTAGCTTCAATCATTTCTGGACGTTTTTCAAAGGCAAAAATCAATGAATATTGTAAATGCACAAACAGTAATTTCTCCGCATTGCAAGGTGCAAATCTGAAATTTTTTGCTTTTTCCTGCTCCTCTTAGCATGATAAAGAAGATTCAAAGAGAGTGAGATGCCAGCTCCTTTCATTCAGTCAGTAGCTTCAATCATTTCTGGACGTTTTTCAATGGCAAAAATCAATGAATATTGTAAATGCACAAACAGTAATTTCTCCGCATTGCAAGGTGCAATTCTGAAATTTTTTGCTTTTTCCTGCTCCTCATAGCATGATAAAGAAGATTCAAAGAGAGTGAGATGCCAGCTCCTTTCATTCAGTCAGTAGCTTCAAACATTTCTGGTATATGAATAACATGATGTTTTTCAATGGCAAAAATCAATGAATATTGTAAATGCACAAACAGTAATTTCTCCGCATTGCAAGGTGCAATTCTGAAATTTTTTGCTTTTTCCTGCTCCTCTTAGCATGATAAAGAAGATTCAAAGAGAGTGAGATGCCAGCTCCTTTCATTCAGTCAGTAGCTTCAATCATTTCTGGACGTTTTTCAATGGCAAAAATCAATGAATATTGTAAATGCACAAACAGTAATTTCTCCGCATTGCAAGGTGCAATTCTGAAATTTTTTGCTTTTTCCTGCTCCTCTTAGCATGATAAAGAAGATTCAAAGAGAGTGAGATGCCAGCTCCTTTCATTCAGTCAGTAGCTTCAATCATTTCTGGTATATGAATAACATGATGTTTTTCAATGGCAAAAATCAATGAATATTGTAAATGCACAAACAGTAATTTCTCCGCATTGCAAGGTGCAATTCTGAAATTTTTTGCTTTTTCCTGCTCCTCTTAGCATGATAAAGAAGATTCAAAGAGAGTGAGATGCCAGCTCCTTTCATTCAGTCAGTAGCTTCAATCATTTCTGGACGTTTTTCAATGGCAAAAATCAATGAATATTGTAAATGCACAAACAGTAATTTCTCCGCATTGCAAGGTGCAATTCTGAAATTTTTTGCTTTTTCCTGCTCCTCTTAGCATGATAAAGAAGATTCAAAGAGAGTGAGATGCCAGCTCCTTTCATTCAGTCAGTAGCTTCAATCATTTCTGGTATATGAATAACATGATGTTTTTCAATGGCAAAAATCAATGAATATTGTAAATGCACAAACAGTAATTTCTCCGCATTGCAAGGTGCAATTCTGAAATTTTTTGCTTTTTCCTGCTCCTCTTAGCATGATAAAGAAGATTCAAAGAGAGTGAGATGCCAGCTCCTTTCATTCAGTCAGTAGCTTCAAACATTTCTGGTATATGAATAACATGATGTTTTTCAATGGCAAAAATCAATGAATATTGTAAATGCACAAACAGTAATTTCTCCGCATTGCAAGGTTCAATTCTGAAATTTTTTGCTTTTTCCTGCTCCTCTTAGCATGATAAAGAAGATTCAAAGAGAGTGAGATGCCAGCTCCTTTCATTTAGTCAGGAGCTTCAATCATTTCTGGTATATGAATAACATGATGTTTTTCAATGGCAAAAATCAATGAATATTGTAAATGCACAAACAGTAATTTCTCCGCATTGCAAGGTGCAATTCTGAAATTTTTTGCTTTTTCCTGCTCCTCTTAGCATGATAAAGAAGATTCAAAGAGAGTGAGATGCCAGCTCCTTTCATTCAGTCAGTAGCTTCAATCATTTCTGGACGTTTTTCAATGGCAAAAATCAATGAATATTGTAAATGCACAAACAGTAATTTCTCCGCATTGCAAGGTGCAATTCTGAAATTTTTTGCTTTTTCCTGCTCCTCTTAGCATGATAAAGAAGATTCAAAGAGAGTGAGATGCCAGCTCCTTTCGTTCAGTCAGTAGCTTCAAACATTTCTGGTATATGAATAACATGATGTTTTTCAATGGCAAAAATCAATGAATATTGTAAATGCACAAGCAGTAATTTCTCCGCATTGCAAGGTGCAATTCTGAATTTTTTTGCTTTTTCCTGCTCCTCTTAGCATGATAAAGAAGATTCAAAGAGAGTGAGATGCCAGCTCCTTTCATTCAGTCAGTAGCTTCAATCATTTCTGGTATATGAATAACATGATGTTTTTCAATGGCAAAAATCAATGAATATTGTAAATGCACAAACAGTAATTTCTCCGCATTGCAAGGTGCAATTCTGAAATTTTTTGCTTTTTCCTGCTCCTCTTAGCATGATAAAGAAGATTCAAAGAGAGTGAGATGCCAGCTCCTTTCATTCAGTCAGTAGCTTCAAACATTTCTGGTATATGAATAACATGATGTTTTTCAATGGCAAAAATCAATGAATATTGTAAATGCACAAACAGTAATTTCTCCGCATTGCAAGGTTCAATTCTGAAATTTTTTGCTTTTTCCTGCTCCTCTTAGCATGATAAAGAAGATTCAAAGAGAGTGAGATGCCAGCTCCTTTCATTTAGTCAGGAGCTTCAATCATTTCTGGTATATGAATAACATGATGTTTTTCAATGGCAAAAATCAATGAATATTGTAAATGCACAAACAGTAATTTCTCCGCATTGCAAGGTGCAATTCTGAAATTTTTTGCTTTTTCCTGCTCCTCTTAGCATGATAAAGAAGATTCAAAGAGAGTGAGATGCCAGCTCCTTTCATTCAGTCAGTAGCTTCAATCATTTCTGGACGTTTTTCAATGGCAAAAATCAATGAATATTGTAAATGCACAAACAGTAATTTCTCCGCATTGCAAGGTGCAATTCTGAAATTTTTTGCTTTTTCCTGCTCCTCTTAGCATGATAAAGAAGATTCAAAGAGAGTGAGATGCCAGCTCCTTTCGTTCAGTCAGTAGCTTCAAACATTTCTGGTATATGAATAACATGATGTTTTTCAATGGCAAAAATCAATGAATATTGTAAATGCACAAACAGTAATTTCTCCGCATTGCATGGTGCAATTCTGAATTTTTTTGCTTTTTCCTGCTCCTCTTAGCAAGATAAAGAAGATTCAAAGAGAGTGAGATGCCAGCTCCTTTCATTCAGTCAGTAGCTTCAATCATTTCTGGACGTTTTTCAATGGCAAAAATCAATGAAAATTGTAAATGCACAAACAGTAATTTCTCCGCATTGCAAGGTGCAATTCTGAAATTTTTTGCTTTTTCCTGCTCCTCTTAGCATGATAAAGAAGATTGAAAGAGAGTGAGATGCCAGCTCCTTTCATTCAGTCAGTAGCTTCAAACATTTCTGGTATATGAATAACATGATGTTTTTCAATGGCAAAAATCAATGAATATTGTAAATGCACAAACAGTAATTTCTCCGCATTGCAAGGTGCAATTCTGAAATTTTTTGCTTTTTCCTGCTCCTCTTAGCATGATAAAGAAGATTCAAAGAGAGTGAGATGCCAGCTCCTTTCATTCAGTCAGTAGCTTCAATCATTTCTGGACGTTTTTCAATGGGAAAAATCAATGAATATTGTAAATGCACAAACAGTAATTTCTCCGCATTGCAAGGTGCAATTCTGAAATTTTTTGCTATTTCCTGCTCCTCTTAGCATGATAAAGAAGATTCAAAGAGAGTGAGATGCCAGCTCCTTTCATTCAGTCAGTAGCTTCAATCATTTCTGGACGTTTTTCAATGGCAAAAATCAATGAATATTGTAAATGCACAAACAGTAATTTCTCCGCATTGCAAGGTGCAATTCTGAAATTTTTTGCTTTTTCCTGCTCCTCTTAGCATGATAAAGAAGATTCAAAGAGAGTGAGATGCCAGCTCCTTTCATTCAGTCAGTAGCTTCAAACATTTCTGGTATATGAATAACATGATGTTTTTCAATGGCAAAAATCAATGAATATTGTAAATGCACAAACAGTAATTTCTCCGCATTGCAAGGTGCAATTCTGAATTTTTTTGCTTTTTCCTGCTCCTCTTAGCATGATAAAGAAGATTCAAAGAGAGTGAGATGCCAGCTCCTTTCATTCAGTCAGTAGCTTCAATCATTTCTGGTATATGAATAACATGATGTTTTTCAATGGCAAAAATCAATGAATATTGTAAATGCACAAACAGTAATTTCTCCGCATTGCAAGGTGCAATTCTGAAATTTTTTGCTTTTTCCTGCTCCTCTTAGCATGATAAAGAAGATTCAAAGAGAGTGAGATGCCAGCTCCTTTCATTCAGTCAGTAGCTTCAAACATTTCTGGTATATGAATAACATGATGTTTTTCAATGGCAAAAATCAATGAATATTGTAAATGCACAAACAGTAATTTCTCCGCATTGCAAGGTTCAATTCTGAAATTTTTTGCTTTTTCCTGCTCCTCTTAGCATGATAAAGAAGATTCAAAGAGAGTGAGATGCCAGCTCCTTTCATTTAGTCAGGAGCTTCAATCATTTCTGGTATATGAATAACATGATGTTTTTCAATGGCAAAAATCAATGAATATTGTAAATGCACAAACAGTAATTTCTCCGCATTGCAAGGTGCAATTCTGAAATTTTTTGCTTTTTCCTGCTCCTCTTAGCATGATAAAGAAGATTCAAAGAGAGTGAGATGCCAGCTCCTTTCATTCAGTCAGTAGCTTCAATCATTTCTGGACGTTTTTCAATGGCAAAAATCAATGAATATTGTAAATGCACAAACAGTAATTTCTCCGCATTGCAAGGTGCAATTCTGAAATTTTTTGCTTTTTCCTGCTCCTCTTAGCATGATAAAGAAGATTCAAAGAGAGTGAGATGCCAGCTCCTTTCGTTCAGTCAGTAGCTTCAAACATTTCTGGTATATGAATAACATGATGTTTTTCAATGGCAAAAATCAATGAATATTGTAAATGCACAAACAGTAATTTCTCCGCATTGCATGGTGCAATTCTGAATTTTTTTGCTTTTTCCTGCTCCTCTTAGCAAGATAAAGAAGATTCAAAGAGAGTGAGATGCCAGCTCCTTTCATTCAGTCAGTAGCTTCAATCATTTCTGGACGTTTTTCAATGGCAAAAATCAATGAAAATTGTAAATGCACAAACAGTAATTTCTCCGCATTGCAAGGTGCAATTCTGAAATTTTTTGCTTTTTCCTGCTCCTCTTAGCATGATAAAGAAGATTGAAAGAGAGTGAGATGCCAGCTCCTTTCATTCAGTCAGTAGCTTCAAACATTTCTGGTATATGAATAACATGATGTTTTTCAATGGCAAAAATCAATGAATATTGTAAATGCACAAACAGTAATTTCTCCGCATTGCAAGGTGCAATTCTGAAATTTTTTGCTTTTTCCTGCTCCTCTTAGCATGATAAAGAAGATTCAAAGAGAGTGAGATGCCAGCTCCTTTCATTCAGTCAGTAGCTTCAATCATTTCTGGACGTTTTTCAATGGGAAAAATCAATGAATATTGTAAATGCACAAACAGTAATTTCTCCGCATTGCAAGGTGCAATTCTGAAATTTTTTGCTTTTTCCTGCTCCTCTTAGCATGATAAAGAAGATGCAAAGAGAGTGAGATGCCAGCTCCTTTCATTCAGTCAGTAGCTTCAATCATTTCTGGACGTTTTTCAATGGCAAAAATCAATGAATATTGTAAATGCACAAACAGTAATTTCTCCGCATTGCAAGGTGCAATTCTGAAATTTTTTGCTTTTTCCTGCTCCTCTTAGCATGATAAAGAAGATTCAAAGAGAGTGAGATGCCAGATCCTTTCATTCAGTCAGTAGCTTCAAACATTTCTGGACGTTTTTCAATGGCAAAAATCAATGAATATTGTAAATGCACAAACAGTAATTTCTCCGCATTGCAATGTGCAATTCTGAAATTTTTTGCTTTTTCCTGCTCCTCTTAGCATGATAAAGAAGATTCAAAGAGAGTGAGATGCCAGCTCCTTTCATTCAGTCAGTAGCTTCAACCATTTCTGGTATATGAATAACATGATGTTTTTCAATGGCAAAAATCAATGAATATTGTAAATGCACAAACAGTAATTTCTCCGCATTGCAAGGTGCAATTCTGAAATTTTATGCTTTTTCCTGCTCCTCTTAGCATGATAAAGAAGATTCAAAGAGAGTGAGATGCCAGCTCCTTTCATTCAGTCAGTAGCTTCAATCATTTCTGGACGTTTTTCAATGGCAAAAATCAATGAATATTGTAAATGCACAAACAGTAATTTCTCCGCATTGCAAGGTGCAATTCTGAAATTTTTTGCTTTTTCCTGCTCCTCTTAGCATGATAAAGAAGATTCAAAGAGAGTGAGATGCCAGCTCCTTTCATTCAGTCAGTAGCTTCAATCATTTCTGGTATATGAATAACATGATGTTTTTCAATGGCAAAAATCAATGAATATTGTAAATGCACAAACAGTAATTTCTCCGCATTGCAAGGTGCAATTCTGAAATTTTTTGCTTTTTCCTGCTCCTCTTAGCATGATAAAGAAGATTCAAAGAGAGTGAGATGCCAGCTCCTTTCATTCAGTCAGTAGCTTCAATCATTTCTGGTATATGAATAACATGATGTTTTTCAATGGCAAAAATCAATGAATATTGTAAATGCACAAACAGTAATTTCTCCGCATTGCAAGGTGCAATTCTGAAATTTTTTGCTTTTTCCTGCTCCTCTTAGCATGATAAAGAAGATTCAAAGAGAGTGAGATGCCAGCTCCTTTCATTCAGTCAGTAGCTTCAATCATTTCTGGACGTTTTTCAATGGCAAAAATCAATGAATATTGTAAATGCACAAACAGTAATTTCTCCGCATTGCAAGGTGCAATTCTGAAATTTTTTGCTTTTTCCTGCTCCTCTTAGCATGATAAAGAAGATTCAAAGAGAGTGAGATGCCAGCTCCTTTCATTCAGTCAGTAGCTTCAAACATTTCTGGTATATGAATAACGATGTTTTTCAATGGCAAAAATCAATGAATATTGTAAATGCACAAACAGTAATTTCTCCGCATTGCAAGGTGCAATTCTGAAATTTTTTGCTTTTTCCTGCTCCTCTTAGCATGATAAAGAAGATTCAAAGAGAGTGAGATGCCAGCTCCTTTCATTCAGTCAGTAGCTTCAATCATTTCTGGACGTTTTTCAATGGCAAAAATCAATGAATATTGTAAATGCACAAACAGTAATTTCTCCGCATTGCAAGGTGCAATTCTGAAATTTTTTGCTTTTTCCTGCTCCTCTTAGCATGATAAAGAAGATTCAAAGAGAGTGAGATGCCAGCTCCTTTCATTCAGTCAGTAGCTTCAATCATTTCTGGTATATGAATAACATGATGTTTTTCAATGGCAAAAATCAATGAATATTGTAAATGCACAAACAGTAATTTCTCCGCATTGCAAGGTGCAATTGTGAAATTTTTTGCTTTTTCCTGCTCCTCTTAGCATGATAAAGAAGATTCAAAGAGAGTGAGATGCCAGCTCCTTTCATTCAGTCAGTAGCTTCAATCATTTCTGGACGTTTTTCAATGGCAAAAATCATTGAATATTGTAAATGCACAAACAGTAATTTCTCCGCATTGCAAGGTGCAATTCTGAAATTTTTTGCTTTTTCTTGCTACTCTTAGCATGATAAAGAAGATTCAAAGAGAGTGAGATGCCAGCTCCTTTCATTCAGTCAGTAGCTTCAATCATTTCTGGTATATGAATAACATGATGTTTTTCAATGGCAAAAATCAATGAATATTGTAAATGCACAAACAGTAATTTCTCCGCATTGCAAGGTGCAATTCTGAAATTTTTTGCTTTTTCCTGCTCCTCTTAGCATGATAAAGAAGATTCAAAGAGAGTGAGATGCCAGCTCCTTTCATTCAGTCAGTAGCTTCAAACATTTCTGGTATATGAATAACATGATGTTTTTCAATGGCAAAAATCAATGAATATTGTAAATGCACAAACAGTAATTTCTCCGCATTGCAAGGTGCAATTCTGAAATTTTTTGCTTTTTCCTGCTCCTCTTAGCATGATAAAGAAGATTCAAAGAGAGTGAGATGCCAGCTCCTTTCATTCAGTCAGTATCTTCAATCATTTCTGGACGTTTTTCAATGGCAAAAATCAATGAATATTGTAAATGCACAAACAGAAATTTCTCCGCATTGCAAGGTGCAATTCTGAAATTTTTTGCTTTTTCCTGCTCCTCTTAGCATGATAAAGAAGATTCAAAGAGAGTGAGATGCCAGCTCCTTTCATTTAGTCAGTAGCTTCAATCATTTCTGGTATATGAATAACATGATGTTTTTCAATGGCAAAAATCAATGAATATTGTAAGTGCACAAACAGTAATTTCTCCGCATTGCAAGGTGCAATTCTGAAATTTTTTGCTTTTTCCTGCTCCTCTTAGCATGATAAAGAAGATTCAAAGAGAGTGAGATGCCAGCTCCTTTCATTTAGTCAGTAGCTTCAATCATTTCTGGACGTTTTTCAATGGCAAAAATCAATGAATATTGTAAATGCACAAACAGTAATTTCTCCGCATTGCAAGGTGCAATTCTGAAATTTTTTGCTTTTTCCTGCTCCTCTTAGCATGATAAAGAAGATTCAAAGAGAGTGAGATGCCAGCTCCTTTCATTCAGTAAGTAGCTTCAAACATTTCTGGTATATGAATAACATGATGTTTTTCAATGGCAAAAATCAATGAATATTGTAAATGCACAAACAGTAATTTCTCCGCATTGCAAGGTGCAATTCTGAAATTTTTTGCTTTTTCCTGCTCCTCTTAGCATGTTAAAGAAGATTCAAAGAGAGTGAGATGCCAGCTCCTTTAATTCAGTCAGTAGCTTCAATCATTTCTGGACGTTTTTCAAAGGCAAAAATCAATGAATATTGTAAATGCACAAACAGTAATTTCTCCGCATTGCAAGGTGCAAATCTGAAATTTTTTGCTTTTTCCTGCTCCTCTTAGCATGATAAAGAAGATTCAAAGAGAGTGAGATGCCAGCTCCTTTCATTCAGTCAGTAGCTTCAATCATTTCTGGACGTTTTTCAATGGCAAAAATCAATGAATATTGTAAATGCACAAACAGTAATTTCTCCGCATTGCAAGGTGCAATTCTGAAATTTTTTGCTTTTTCCTGCTCCTCATAGCATGATAAAGAAGATTCAAAGAGAGTGAGATGCCAGCTCCTTTCATTCAGTCAGTAGCTTCAAACATTTCTGGTATATGAATAACATGATGTTTTTCAATGGCAAAAATCAATGAATATTGTAAATGCACAAACAGTAATTTCTCCGCATTGCAAGGTGCAATTCTGAAATTTTTTGCTTTTTCCTGCTCCTCTTAGCATGATAAAGAAGATTCAAAGAGAGTGAGATGCCAGCTCCTTTCATTCAGTCAGTAGCTTCAATCATTTCTGGACGTTTTTCAATGGCAAAAATCAATGAATATTGTAAATGCACAAACAGTAATTTCTCCGCATTGCAAGGTGCAATTCTGAAATTTTTTGCTTTTTCCTGCTCCTCTTAGCATGATAAAGAAGATTCAAAGAGAGTGAGATGCCAGCTCCTTTCATTCAGTCAGTAGCTTCAATCATTTCTGGTATATGAATAACATGATGTTTTTCAATGGCAAAAATCAATGAATATTGTAAATGCACAAACAGTAATTTCTCCACATTGCAAGGTGCAATTCTGAAATTTTTTGCTTTTTCCTGCTCCTCTTAGCATGATAAAGAAGATTCAAAGAGAGTGAGATGCCAGCTCCTTTCATTCAGTCAGTAGCTTCAATCATTTCTGGACGTTTTTCAATGGCAAAAATCAATGAATATTGTAAATGCACAAACAGTAATTTCTCCGCATTGCAAGGTGCAATTCTGAAATTTTTTGCTTTTTCCTGCTCCTCTTAGCATGATAAAGAAGATTCAAAGAGAGTGAGATGCCAGCTCCTTTCATTCAGTCAGTAGCTTCAATCATTTCTGGTATATGAATAACATGATGTTTTTCAATGGCAAAAATCAATGAATATTGTAAATGCACAAACAGTAATTTCTCCGCATTGCAAGGTGCAATTCTGAAATTTTTTGCTTTTTCCTGCTCCTCTTAGCATGATAAAGAAGATTCAAAGAGAGTGAGATGCCAGCTCCTTTCATTCAGTCAGTAGCTTCAAACATTTCTGGTATATGAATAACATGATGTTTTTCAATGGCAAAAATCAATGAATATTGTAAATGCACAAACAGTAATTTCTCCGCATTGCAAGGTTCAATTCTGAAATTTTTTGCTTTTTCCTGCTCCTCTTAGCATGATAAAGAAGATTCAAAGAGAGTGAGATGCCAGCTCCTTTCATTTAGTCAGGAGCTTCAATCATTTCTGGTATATGAATAACATGATGTTTTTCAATGGCAAAAATCAATGAATATTGTAAATGCACAAACAGTAATTTCTCCGCATTGCAAGGTGCAATTCTGAAATTTTTTGCTTTCTCCTGCTCCTCTTAGCATGATAAAGAAGATTCAAAGAGAGTGAGATGCCAGCTCCTTTCATTCAGTCAGTAGCTTCAATCATTTCTGGACGTTTTTCAATGGCAAAAATCAATGAATATTGTAAATGCACAAACAGTAATTTCTCCGCATTGCAAGGTGCAATTCTGAAATTTTTTGCTTTTTCCTGCTCCTCTTAGCATGATAAAGAAGATTCAAAGAGAGTGAGATGCCAGCTCCTTTCGTTCAGTCAGTAGCTTCAAACATTTCTGGTATATGAATAACATGATGTTTTTCAATGGCAAAAATCAATGAATATTGTAAATGCACAAACAGTAATTTCTCCGCATTGCAAGGTGCAATTCTGAATTTTTTTGCTTTTTCCTGCTCCTCTTAGCATGATAAAGAAGATTCAAAGAGAGTGAGATGCCAGCTCCTTTCATTCAGTCAGTAGCTTCAATCATTTCTGGTATATGAATAACATGATGTTTTTCAATGGCAAAAATCAATGAATATTGTAAATGCACAAACAGTAATTTCTCCGCATTGCAAGGTGCAATTCTGAAATTTTTTGCTTTTTCCTGCTCCTCTTAGCATGATAAAGAAGATTCAAAGAGAGTGAGATGCCAGCTCCTTTCATTCAGTCAGTAGCTTCAAACATTTCTGGTATATGAATAACATGATGTTTTTCAATGGCAAAAATCAATGAATATTGTAAATGCACAAACAGTAATTTCTCCGCATTGCAAGGTTCAATTCTGAAATTTTTTGCTTTTTCCTGCTCCTCTTAGCATGATAAAGAAGATTCAAAGAGAGTGAGATGCCAGCTCCTTTCATTTAGTCAGGAGCTTCAATCATTTCTGGTATATGAATAACATGATGTTTTTCAATGGCAAAAATCAATGAATATTGTAAATGCACAAACAGTAATTTCTCCGCATTGCAAGGTGCAATTCTGAAATTTTTTGCTTTTTCCTGCTCCTCTTAGCATGATAAAGAAGATTCAAAGAGAGTGAGATGCCAGCTCCTTTCATTCAGTCAGTAGCTTCAATCATTTCTGGACGTTTTTCAATGGCAAAAATCAATGAATATTGTAAATGCACAAACAGTAATTTCTCCGCATTGCAAGGTGCAATTCTGAAATTTTTTGCTTTTTCCTGCTCCTCTTAGCATGATAAAGAAGATTCAAAGAGAGTGAGATGCCAGCTCCTTTCGTTCAGTCAGTAGCTTCAAACATTTCTGGTATATGAATAACATGATGTTTTTCAATGGCAAAAATCAATGAATATTGTAAATGCACAAACAGTAATTTCTCCGCATTGCATGGTGCAATTCTGAATTTTTTTGCTTTTTCCTGCTCCTCTTAGCAAGATAAAGAAGATTCAAAGAGAGTGAGATGCCAGCTCCTTTCATTCAGTCAGTAGCTTCAATCATTTCTGGACGTTTTTCAATGGCAAAAATCAATGAAAATTGTAAATGCACAAACAGTAATTTCTCCGCATTGCAAGGTGCAATTCTGAAATTTTTTGCTTTTTCCTGCTCCTCTTAGCATGATAAAGAAGATTGAAAGAGAGTGAGATGCCAGCTCCTTTCATTCAGTCAGTAGCTTCAAACATTTCTGGTATATGAATAACATGATGTTTTTCAATGGCAAAAATCAATGAATATTGTAAATGCACAAACAGTAATTTCTCCGCATTGCAAGGTGCAATTCTGAAATTTTTTGCTTTTTCCTGCTCCTCTTAGCATGATAAAGAAGATTCAAAGAGAGTGAGATGCCAGCTCCTTTCATTCAGTCAGTAGCTTCAATCATTTCTGGACGTTTTTCAATGGCAAAAATCAATGAATATTGTAAATGCACAAACAGAAATTTCTCCGCATTGCAAGGTGCAATTCTGAAATTTTTTGCTTTTTCCTGCTCCTCTTAGCATGATAAAGAAGATTCAAAGAGAGTGAGATGCCAGCTCCTTTCATTTAGTCAGTAGCTTCAATCATTTCTGGTATATGAATAACATGATGTTTTTCAATGGCAAAAATCAATGAATATTGTAAGTGCACAAACAGTAATTTCTCCGCATTGCAAGGTGCAATTCTGAAATTTTTTGCTTTTTCCTGCTCCTCTTAGCATGATAAAGAAGATTCAAAGAGAGTGAGATGCCAGCTCCTTTCATTTAGTCAGTAGCTTCAATCATTTCTGGACGTTTTTCAATGGCAAAAATCAATGAATATTGTAAATGCACAAACAGTAATTTCTCCGCATTGCAAGGTGCAATTCTGAAATTTTTTGCTTTTTCCTGCTCCTCTTAGCATGATAAAGAAGATTCAAAGAGAGTGAGATGCCAGCTCCTTTCATTCAGTAAGTAGCTTCAAACATTTCTGGTATATGAATAACATGATGTTTTTCAATGGCAAAAATCAATGAATATTGTAAATGCACAAACAGTAATTTCTCCGCATTGCAAGGTGCAATTCTGAAATTTTTTGCTTTTTCCTGCTCCTCTTAGCATGTTAAAGAAGATTCAAAGAGAGTGAGATGCCAGCTCCTTTAATTCAGTCAGTAGCTTCAATCATTTCTGGACGTTTTTCAAAGGCAAAAATCAATGAATATTGTAAATGCACAAACAGTAATTTCTCCGCATTGCAAGGTGCAAATCTGAAATTTTTTGCTTTTTCCTGCTCCTCTTAGCATGATAAAGAAGATTCAAAGAGAGTGAGATGCCAGCTCCTTTCATTCAGTCAGTAGCTTCAATCATTTCTGGACGTTTTTCAATGGCAAAAATCAATGAATATTGTAAATGCACAAACAGTAATTTCTCCGCATTGCAAGGTGCAATTCTGAAATTTTTTGCTTTTTCCTGCTCCTCATAGCATGATAAAGAAGATTCAAAGAGAGTGAGATGCCAGCTCCTTTCATTCAGTCAGTAGCTTCAAACATTTCTGGTATATGAATAACATGATGTTTTTCAATGGCAAAAATCAATGAATATTGTAAATGCACAAACAGTAATTTCTCCGCATTGCAAGGTGCAATTCTGAAATTTTTTGCTTTTTCCTGCTCCTCTTAGCATGATAAAGAAGATTCAAAGAGAGTGAGATGCCAGCTCCTTTCATTCAGTCAGTAGCTTCAATCATTTCTGGACGTTTTTCAATGGCAAAAATCAATGAATATTGTAAATGCACAAACAGTAATTTCTCCGCATTGCAAGGTGCAATTCTGAAATTTTTTGCTTTTTCCTGCTCCTCTTAGCATGATAAAGAAGATTCAAAGAGAGTGAGATGCCAGCTCCTTTCATTCAGTCAGTAGCTTCAATCATTTCTGGTATATGAATAACATGATGTTTTTCAATGGCAAAAATCAATGAATATTGTAAATGCACAAACAGTAATTTCTCCGCATTGCAAGGTGCAATTCTGAAATTTTTTGCTTTTTCCTGCTCCTCTTAGCATGATAAAGAAGATTCAAAGAGAGTGAGATGCCAGCTCCTTTCATTCAGTCAGTAGCTTCAATCATTTCTGGACGTTTTTCAATGGCAAAAATCAATGAATATTGTAAATGCACAAACAGTAATTTCTCCGCATTGCAAGGTGCAATTCTGAAATTTTTTGTTTTTTCCTGCTCCTCTTAGCATGATAAAGAAGATTCAAAGAGAGTGAGATGCCAGCTCCTTTCATTCAGTCAGTAGCTTCAATCATTTCTGGTATATGAATAACATGATGTTTTTCAATGGCAAAAATCAATGAATATTGTAAATGCACAAACAGTAATTTCTCCGCATTGCAAGGTGCAATTCTGAAATTTTTTGCTTTTTCCTGCTCCTCTTAGCATGATAAAGAAGATTCAAAGAGAGTGAGATGCCAGCTCCTTTCATTCAGTCAGTAGCTTCAAACATTTCTGGTATATGAATAACATGATGTTTTTCAATGGCAAAAATCAATGAATATTGTAAATGCACAAACAGTAATTTCTCCGCATTGCAAGGTTCAATTCTGAAATTTTTTGCTTTTTCCTGCTCCTCTTAGCATGATAAAGAAGATTCAAAGAGAGTGAGATGCCAGCTCCTTTCATTTAGTCAGGAGCTTCAATCATTTCTGGTATATGAATAACATGATGTTTTTCAATGGCAAAAATCAATGAATATTGTAAATGCACAAACAGTAATTTCTCCGCATTGCAAGGTGCAATTCTGAAATTTTTTGCTTTTTCCTGCTCCTCTTAGCATGATAAAGAAGATTCAAAGAGAGTGAGATGCCAGCTCCTTTCATTCAGTCAGTAGCTTCAATCATTTCTGGACGTTTTTCAATGGCAAAAATCAATGAATATTGTAAATGCACAAACAGTAATTTCTCCGCATTGCAAGGTGCAATTCTGAAATTTTTTGCTTTTTCCTGCTCCTCTTAGCATGATAAAGAAGATTCAAAGAGAGTGAGATGCCAGCTCCTTTCGTTCAGTCAGTAGCTTCAAACATTTCTGGTATATGAATAACATGATGTTTTTCAATGGCAAAAATCAATGAATATTGTAAATGCACAAACAGTAATTTCTCCGCATTGCAAGGTGCAATTCTGAATTTTTTTGCTTTTTCCTGCTCCTCTTAGCATGATAAAGAAGATTCAAAGAGAGTGAGATGCCAGCTCCTTTCATTCAGTCAGTAGCTTCAATCATTTCTGGTATATGAATAACATGATGTTTTTCAATGGCAAAAATCAATGAATATTGTAAATGCACAAACAGTAATTTCTCCGCATTGCAAGGTGCAATTCTGAAATTTTTTGCTTTTTCCTGCTCCTCTTAGCATGATAAAGAAGATTCAAAGAGAGTGAGATGCCAGCTCCTTTCATTCAGTCAGTAGCTTCAAACATTTCTGGTATATGAATAACATGATGTTTTTCAATGGCAAAAATCAATGAATATTGTAAATGCACAAACAGTAATTTCTCCGCATTGCAAGGTTCAATTCTGAAATTTTTTGCTTTTTCCTGCTCCTCTTAGCATGATAAAGAAGATTCAAAGAGAGTGAGATGCCAGCTCCTTTCATTTAGTCAGGAGCTTCAATCATTTCTGGTATATGAATAACATGATGTTTTTCAATGGCAAAAATCAATGAATATTGTAAATGCACAAACAGTAATTTCTCCGCATTGCAAGGTGCAATTCTGAAATTTTTTGCTTTTTCCTGCTCCTCTTAGCATGATAAAGAAGATTCAAAGAGAGTGAGATGCCAGCTCCTTTCATTCAGTCAGTAGCTTCAATCATTTCTGGACGTTTTTCAATGGCAAAAATCAATGAATATTGTAAATGCACAAACAGTAATTTCTCCGCATTGCAAGGTGCAATTCTGAAATTTTTTGCTTTTTCCTGCTCCTCTTAGCATGATAAAGAAGATTCAAAGAGAGTGAGATGCCAGCTCCTTTCGTTCAGTCAGTAGCTTCAAACATTTCTGGTATATGAATAACATGATGTTTTTCAATGGCAAAAATCAATGAATATTGTAAATGCACAAACAGTAATTTCTCCGCATTGCATGGTGCAATTCTGAATTTTTTTGCTTTTTCCTGCTCCTCTTAGCAAGATAAAGAAGATTCAAAGAGAGTGAGATGCCAGCTCCTTTCATTCAGTCAGTAGCTTCAATCATTTCTGGACGTTTTTCAATGGCAAAAATCAATGAAAATTGTAAATGCACAAACAGTAATTTCTCCGCATTGCAAGGTGCAATTCTGAAATTTTTTGCTTTTTCCTGCTCCTCTTAGCATGATAAAGAAGATTGAAAGAGAGTGAGATGCCAGCTCCTTTCATTCAGTCAGTAGCTTCAAACATTTCTGGTATATGAATAACATGATGTTTTTCAATGGCAAAAATCAATGAATATTGTAAATGCACAAACAGTAATTTCTCCGCATTGCAAGGTGCAATTCTGAAATTTTTTGCTTTTTCCTGCTCCTCTTAGCATGATAAAGAAGATTCAAAGAGAGTGAGATGCCAGCTCCTTTCGTTCAGTCAGTAGCTTCAAACATTTCTGGTATATGAATAACATGATGTTTTTCAATGGCAAAAATCAATGAATATTGTAAATGCACAAACAGTAATTTCTCCGCATTGCAAGGTGCAATTCTGAATTTTTTTGCTTTTTCCTGCTCCTCTTAGCATGATAAAGAAGATTCAAAGAGAGTGAGATGCCAGCTCCTTTCATTCAGTCAGTAGCTTCAATCATTTCTGGTATATGAATAACATGATGTTTTTCAATGGCAAAAATCAATGAATATTGTAAATGCACAAACAGTAATTTCTCCGCATTGCAAGGTGCAATTCTGAAATTTTTTGCTTTTTCCTGCTCCTCTTAGCATGATAAAGAAGATTCAAAGAGAGTGAGATGCCAGCTCCTTTCATTCAGTCAGTAGCTTCAAACATTTCTGGTATATGAATAACATGATGATTTTCAATGGCAAAAATCAATGAATATTGTAAATGCACAAACAGTAATTTCTCCGCATTGCAAGGTTCAATTCTGAAATTTTTTGCTTTTTCCTGCTCCTCTTAGCATGATAAAGAAGATTCAAAGAGAGTGAGATGCCAGCTCCTTTCATTTAGTCAGGAGCTTCAATCATTTCTGGTATATGAATAACATGATGTTTTTCAATGGCAAAAATCAATGAATATTGTAAATGCACAAACAGTAATTTCTCCGCATTGCAAGGTGCAATTCTGAAATTTTTTGCTTTTTCCTGCTCCTCTTAGCATGATAAAGAAGATTCAAAGAGAGTGAGATGCCAGCTCCTTTCATTCAGTCAGTAGCTTCAATCATTTCTGGACGTTTTTCAATGGCAAAAATCAATGAATATTGTAAATGCACAAACAGTAATTTCTCCGCATTGCAAGGTGCAATTCTGAAATTTTTTGCTTTTTCCTGCTCCTCTTAGCATGATAAAGAAGATTCAAAGAGAGTGAGATGCCAGCTCCTTTCGTTCAGTCAGTAGCTTCAAACATTTCTGGTATATGAATAACATGATGTTTTTCAATGGCAAAAATCAATGAATATTGTAAATGCACAAACAGTAATTTCTCCGCATTGCATGGTGCAATTCTGAATTTTTTTGCTTTTTCCTGCTCCTCTTAGCAAGATAAAGAAGATTCAAAGAGAGTGAGATGCCAGCTCCTTTCATTCAGTCAGTAGCTTCAATCATTTCTGGACGTTTTTCAATGGCAAAAATCAATGAAAATTGTAAATGCACAAACAGTAATTTCTCCGCATTGCAAGGTGCAATTCTGAAATTTTTTGCTTTTTCCTGCTCCTCTTAGCATGATAAAGAAGATTGAAAGAGAGTGAGATGCCAGCTCCTTTCATTCAGTCAGTAGCTTCAAACATTTCTGGTATATGAATAACATGATGTTTTTCAATGGCAAAAATCAATGAATATTGTAAATGCACAAACAGTAATTTCTCCGCATTGCAAGGTGCAATTCTGAAATCTTTTGCTTTTTCCTGCTCCTCTTAGCATGATAAAGAAGATTCAAAGAGAGTGAGATGCCAGCTCCTTTCATTCAGTCAGTAGCTTCAATCATTTCTGGACGTTTTTCAATGGGAAAAATCAATGAATATTGTAAATGCACAAACAGTAATTTCTCCGCATTGCAAGGTGCAATTCTGAAATTTTTTGCTTTTTCCTGCTCCTCTTAGCATGATAAAGAAGATGCAAAGAGAGTGAGATGCCAGCTCCTTTCATTCAGTCAGTAGCTTCAATCATTTCTGGATGTTTTTCAATGGCAAAAATCAATGAATATTGTAAATGCACAAACAGTAATTTCTCCGCATTGCAAGGTGCAATTCTGAAATTTTTTGCTTTTTCCTGCTCCTCTTAGCATGATAAAGAAGATTCAAAGAGAGTGAGATGCCAGCTCCTTTCATTCAGTCAGTAGCTTCAAACATTTCTGGACGTTTTTCAATGGCAAAAATCAATGAATATTGTAAATGCACAAACAGTAATTTCTCCGCATTGCAATGTGCAATTCTGAAATTTTTTGCTTTTTCCTGCTCCTCTTAGCATGATAAAGAAGATTCAAAGAGAGTGAGATGCCAGCTCCTTTCATTCAGTCAGTAGCTTCAAACATTTCTGGTATATGAATAACATGATGTTTTTCAATGGCAAAAATCAATGAATATTGTAAATGCACAAACAGTAATTTCTCCGCATTGCAAGGTGCAATTCTGAAATTTTATGCTTTTTCCTGCTCCTCTTAGCATGATAAAGAAGATTCAAAGAGAGTGAGATGCCAGCTCCTTTCATTCAGTCAGTAGCTTCAATCATTTCTGGACGTTTTTCAATGGCAAAAATCAATGAATATTGTAAATGCACAAACAGTAATTTCTCCGCATTGCAAGGTGCAATTCTGAAATTTTTTGCTTTTTCCTGCTCCTCTTAGCATGATAAAGAAGATTCAAAGAGAGTGAGATGCCAGCTCCTTTCATTCAGTCAGTAGCTTCAATCATTTCTGGTATATCAATAACATGATGTTTTTCAATGGCAAAAATCAATGAATATTGTAAATGCACAAACAGTAATTTCTCCGCATTGCAAGGTGCAATTCTGAAATTTTTTGCTTTTTCCTGCTCCTCTTAGCATGATAAAGAAGATTCAAAGAGAGTGAGATGCCAGCTCCTTTCATTCAGTCAGTAGCTTCAATCATTTCTGGACGTTTTTCAATGGCAAAAATCAATGAATATTGTAAATGCACAAACAGTAATTTCTCCGCATTGCAAGGTGCAATTCTGAAATTTTTTGCTTTTTCCTGCTCCTCTTAGCATGATAAAGAAGATTCAAAGAGAGTGAGATGCCAGCTCCTTTCATTCAGTCAGTAGCTTCAATCATTTCTGGTATATGAATAACATGATGTTTTTCAATGGCAAAAATCAATGAATATTGTAAATGCACAAACAGTAATTTCTCCGCATTGCAAGGTGCAATTCTGAAATTTTTTGCTTTTTTCTGCTCCTCTTAGCATGATAAAGAAGATTCAAAGAGAATGAGATGCCAGCTCCTTTCATTCAGTCAGTAGCTTCAAACATTTCTGGTATATGAATAACATGATGTTTTTCAATGGCAAAAATCAATGAATATTGTAAATGCACAAACAGTAATTTCTCCGCATTGCAAGGTGCAATTCTGAAATTTTTTGCTTTTTCCTGCTCCTCTTAGCATGATAAAGAAGATTCAAAGAGAGTGAGATGCCAGCTCCTTTCATTCAGTCAGTAGCTTCAATCATTTCTGGACGTTTTTCAATGGCAAAAATCAATGAATATTGTAAATGCACAAACAGTAATTTCTCCGCATTGCAAGGTGCAATTCTGAAATTTTTTGCTTTTTCCTGCTCCTCTTAGCATGATAAAGAAGATTCAAAGAGAGTGAGATGCCAGCTCCTTTCATTTAGTCAGTAGCTTCAATCATTTCTGGTATATGAATAACATGATGTTTTTCAATGGCAAAAATCAATGAATATTGTAAGTGCACAAACAGTAATTTCTCCGCATTGCAAGGTGCAATTCTGAAATTTTTTGCTTTTTCCTGCTCCTCTTAGCATGATAAAGAAGATTCAAAGAGAGTGAGATGCCAGCTCCTTTCATTTAGTCAGTAGCTTCAATCATTTCTGGACGTTTTTCAATGGCAAAAATCAATGAATATTGTAAGTGCACAAACAGTAATTTCTCCGCATTGCAAGGTGCAATTCTGAAATTTTTTGCTTTTTCCTGCTCCTCTTAGCATGATAAAGAAGATTCAAAGAGAGTGAGATGCCAGCTCCTTTCATTCAGTAAGTAGCTTCAAACATTTCTGGTATATGAATAACATGATGTTTTTCAATGGCAAAAATCAATGAATATTGTAAATGCACAAACAGTAATTTCTCCGCATTGCAAGGTGCAATTCTGAAATTTTTTGCTTTTTCCTGCTCCTCTTAGCATGATAAAGAAGATTCAAAGAGAGTGAGATGCCAGCTCCTTTCATTCAGTCAGTAGCTTCAATCATTTCTGGACGTTTTTCAAAGGCAAAAATCAATGAATATTGTAAATGCACAAACAGTAATTTCTCCGCATTGCAACGTGCAAATCTGAAATTTTTTGCTTTTTCCTGCTCCTCTTAGCATGATAAAGAAGATTCAAAGAGAGTGAGATGCCAGCTCCTTTCATTCAGTCAGTAGCTTCAATCATTTCTGGACGTTTTTCAATGGCAAAAATCAATGAATATTGTAAATGCACAAACAGTAATTTCTCCGCATTGCAAGGTGCAATTCTGAAATTTTTTGCTTTTTCCTGCTCCTCATAGCATGATAAAGAAGATTCAAAGAGAGTGAGATGCCAGCTCCTTTCATTCAGTCAGTAGCTTCAAACATTTCTGGACGTTTTTCAATGGCAAAAATCAATGAATATTGTAAATGCACAAACAGTAATTTCTCCGCATTGCAATGTGCAATTCTGAAATTTTTTGCTTTTTCCTGCTCCTCTTAGCATGATAAAGAAGATTCAAAGAGAGTGAGATGCCAGCTCCTTTCATTCAGTCAGTAGCTTCAAACATTTCTGGTATATGAATAACATGATGTTTTTCAATGGCAAAAATCAATGAATATTGTAAATGCACAAACAGTAATTTCTCCGCATTGCAAGGTGCAATTCTGAAATTTTTTGCTTTTTCCTGCTCCTCTTAGCATGATAAAGAAGATTCAAAGAGAGTGAGATGCCAGCTCCTTTCATTCAGTCAGTAGCTTCAATCATTTCTGGTATATGAATAACATGATGTTTTTCAATGGCAAAAATCAATGAATATTGTAAATGCACAAACAGTAATTTCTCCGCATTGCAAGGTGCAATTCTGAAATTTTTTGCTTTTTCCTGCTCCTCTAAGCATGATAAAGAAGATTCAAAGAGAGTGAGATGCCAGCTCCTTTCATTCAGTCAGTAGCTTCAATCATTTCTGGACGTTTTTCAATGGCAAAAATCAATGAATATTGTAAATGCACAAACAGTAATTTCTCCGCATTGCAAGGTGCAATTCTGAAATTTTTTGCTTTTTCCTGCTCCTCTTAGCATGATAAAGAAGATTCAAAGAGAGTGAGATGCCAGCTCCTTTCATTTAGTCAGTAGCTTCAATCATTTCTGGTATATGAATAACATGATGTTTTTCAATGGCAAAAATCAATGAATATTGTAAGTGCACAAACAGTAATTTCTCCGCATTGCAAGGTGCAATTCTGAAATTTTTTGCTTTTTCCTGCTCCTCTTAGCATGATAAAGAAGATTCAAAGAGAGTGAGATGCCAGCTCCTTTCATTTAGTCAGTAGCTTCAATCATTTCTGGACGTTTTTCAATGGCAAAAATCAATGAATATTGTAAATGCACAAACAGTAATTTCTCCGCATTGCAAGGTGCAATTCTGAAATTTTTTGCTTTTTCCTGCTCCTCTTAGCATGATAAAGAAGATTCAAAGAGAGTGAGATGCCAGCTCCTTTCATTCAGTAAGTAGCTTCAAACATTTCTGGTATATGAATAACATGATGTTTTTCAATGGCAAAAATCAATGAATATTGTAAATGCACAAACAGTAATTTCTCCGCATTGCAAGGTGCAATTCTGAAATTTTTTGCTTTTTCCTGCTCCTCTTAGCATGATAAAGAAGATTCAAAGAGAGTGAGATGCCAGCTCCTTTCATTCAGTCAGTAGCTTCAATCATTTCTGGACGTTTTGCAAAGGCAAAAATCAATGAATATTGTAAATGCACAAACAGTAATTTCTCCGCATTGCAAGGTGCAAATCTGAAATTTTTTGCTTTTTCCTGCTCCTCTTAGCATGATAAAGAAGATTCAAAGAGAGTGAGATGCCAGCTCCTTTCATTCAGTCAGTAGCTTCAATCATTTCTGGACGTTTTTCAATGGCAAAAATCAATGAATATTGTAAATGCACAAACAGTAATTTCTCCGCATTGCAAGGTGCAATTCTGAAATTTTTTGCTTTTTCCTGCTCCTCATAGCATGATAAAGAAGATTCAAAGAGAGTGAGATGCCAGCTCCTTTCATTCAGTCAGTAGCTTCAAACATTTCTGGACGTTTTTCAATGGCAAAAATCAATGAATATTGTAAATGCACAAACAGTAATTTCTCCGCATTGCAATGTGCAATTCTGAAATTTTTTGCTTTTTCCTGCTCCTCTTAGCATGATAAAGAAGATTCAAAGAGAGTGAGATGCCAGCTCCTTTCATTCAGTCAGTAGCTTCAAACATTTTTGGTATATGAATAACATGATGTTTTTCAATGGCAAAAATCAATGAATATTGTAAATGCACAAACAGTAATTTCTCCGCATTGCAAGGTGCAATTCTGAAATTTTTTGCTTTTTCCTGCTCCTCTTAGCATGATAAAGAAGATTCAAAGAGAGTGAGATGCCAGCTCCTTTCATTCAGTCAGTAGCTTCAATCATTTCTGGACGTTTTTCAATGGCAAAAATCAATGAATATTGTAAATGCACAAACAGTAATTTCTCCGCATTGCAAGGTGCAATTCTGAAATTTTTTGCTTTTTCCTGCTCCTCTTAGCATGATAAAGAAGATTCAAAGAGAGTGAGATGCCAGTTCCTTTCATTCAGTCAATAGCTTCAATCATTTCTGGTATATGAATAACATGATGTTTTTCAATGGCAAAAATCAATGAATATTGTAAATGCACAAACAGTAATTTCTCCGCATTGCAAGGTGCAATTCTGAAATTTTTTGCTTTTTCCTGCTCCTCTTAGCATGATAAAGAAGATTCAAAGAGAGTGAGATGCCAGCTCCTTTCATTCAGTCAGTAGCTTCAATCATTTCTGAACGTTTTTCAATGGCAAAAATCAATGAATATTGTAAATGCACAAACAGTAATTTCTCCGCATTGCAAGGTGCAATTCTGAAATTTTTTGCTTTTTCCTGCTCCTCTTAGCATGATAAAGAAGATTCAAAGAGAGTGAGATGCCAGCTCCTTTCATTCAGTCAGTAGCTTCAATCATTTCTGGTATATGAATAACATGATGTTTTTCAATGGCAAAAATCAATGAATATTGTAAATGCACAAACAGTAATTTCTCCGCATTGCAAGGTGCAATTCTGAAATTTTTTGCTTTTTCCTGCTCCTCTTAGCATGATAAAGAAGATTCAAAGAGAGTGAGATGCCAGCTCCTTTCATTCAGTCAGTAGCTTCAATCATTTCTGGACGTTTTTCAAAGACAAAAATCAATGAATATTGTAAATGCACAAACAGTAATTTCTCCGCATTGCAAGGTGCAATTCTGAAATTTTTTGCTTTTTCCTGCTCCTCTTAGCATGATAAAGAAGATTCAAAGAGAGTGAGATGCCAGCTCCTTTCATTCAGTCAGTAGCTTCAATCATTTCTGGTATATGAATAACATGATGTTTTTCAATGGCAAAAATCAATGAATATTGTAAATGCACAAACAGTAATTTCTCCGCATTGCAAGGTGCAATTCTGAAATTTTTTGCTTTTTCCTGCTCCTCTTAGCATGATAAAGAAGATTCAAAGAGAGTGAGATGCCAGCTCCTTTCATTCAGTCAGTAGCTTCAAACATTTCTGGTATATGAATAACATGATGTTTTTCAAATGGCAAAAATCAATGAATATTGTAAATGCACAAACAGTAATTTCTCCGCATTACAAGGTGCAATTCTGAAATTTTTTGCTTTTTCCTGCTCCTCTTAGCATGATAAAGAAGATTCAAAGAGAGTGAGATGCCAGCTCCTTTCATTCAGTCAGTAGCTTCAATCATTTCTGGACGTTTTTCAATGGCAAAAATCAATGAATATTGTAAATGCACAAACAGTAATTTCTCCGCATTGCAAGGTGCAATTCTGAAATTTTTTGCTTTTTCCTGCTCCTCTTAGCATGATAAAGAAGATTCAAAGAGAGTGAGATGCCAGCTCCTTTCATTTAGTCAGTAGCTTCAATCATTTCTGGTATATGAATAACATGATGTTTTTCAATGGCAAAAATCAATGAATATTGTAAATGCACAAACAGTAATTTCTCCGCATTGCAAGGTGCAATTCTGAAATTTTTTGCTTTTTCCTGCTCCTCTTAGCATGATAAAGAAGATTCAAAGAGAGTGAGATGCCAGCTCCTTTCATTCAGTCAGTAGCTTCAATCATTTCTGGACGTTTTTCAATGGCAAAAATCAATGAATATTGTAAATGCACAAACAGTAATTTCTCCGCATTGCAAGGTGCAATTCTGAAATTTTTTGCTTTTTCCTGCTCCTCTTAGCATGATAAAGAAGATTCAAAGAGAGTGAGATGCCAGCTCCTTTCATTCAGTCAGTAGCTTCAATCATTTCTGGACGTTTTTCAATGGCAAAAATCAATGAATATTGTAAATGCACAAACAGTAATTTCTCCGCATTGCAAGGTGCAATTCTGAAATTTTTTGCTTTTTCCTGCTCCTCTTAGCATGATAAAGAAGATTCAAAGAGAGTGAGATGCCAGCTCCTTTCATTCAGTCAGTAGCTTCAATCATTTCTGGTATATGAATAACATGATGTTTTTCAATGGCAAAAATCAATGAATATTGTAAATGCACAAACAGTAATTTCTCCGTATTGCAAGGTGCAATTCTGAAATTTTTTCCTTTTCCTGCTCCTCTTAGCATGATAAAGAAGATTCAAAGAGAGTGAGATGCCAGCTCCTTTCATTCAGTCACTAGCTTCAAACATTTCTGGTATATGAATAACATGATGTTTTTCAATGGCAAAAATCAATGAATATTGTAAATGCACAAACAGTAATTTCTCCGCATTGCAAGGTGCAATTCTGAAATTTTTTGCTTTTTCCTGCTCCTCTTAGCATGATAAAGAAGATTCAAAGAGAGTGAGATGCCAGCTCCTTTCATTCAGTCAGTAGCTTCAATCATTTCTGGACGTTTTTCAATGGCAAAAATCAATGAATATTGTAAATGCACAAACAGTAATTTCTCCACATTGCAAGGTGCAATTCTGAAATTTTTTGCTTTTTCCTGCTCCTCTTAGCATGATAAAGAAGATTCAAAGAGAGTGAGATGCCAGCTCCTTTCATTCAGTCAGTAGCTTCAATCATTTCTGGTACGTTTTTCAATGGCAAAAATCAATGAATATTGTAAATGCACAAACAGTAATTTCTCCGCATTGCAAGGTGCAATTCTGAAATTTTTTGCTTTTTCCTGCTCCTCTTAGCATGATAAAGAAGATTCAAAGAGAGTGAGATGCCAGCTCCTTTCATTCAGTCAGTAGCTTCAAACATTTCTGGTATATGAATAACATGATGTTTTTCAATGGCAAAAATCAATGAATATTGTAAATGCACAAACAGTAATTTCTCAGTATTGCAAGGTGCAATTCTGAAATTTTTTGCTTTTTCCTGCTCCTCTTAGCATGATAAAGAAGATTCAAAGAGAGTGAGATGCCAGCTCCTTTCATTCAGTCAGTAGCTTCAATCATTTCTGGACGTTTTTCAATGGCAAAAATCAATGAATATTGTAAATGCACAAACAGTAATTTCTCCGCATTGCAAGGTGCAATTCTGAAATTTTTTGCTTTTTCCTGCTCCTCTTAGCATGATAAAGAAGATTCAAAGAGAGTGAGATGCCAGCTCCTTTCATTCAGTCAGTAGCTTCAAACATTTCTGGTATATGAATAACATGATGTTTTTCAATGGCAAAAATCAATGAATATTGTAAATGCACAAACAGTAATTTCTCTGCATTGCAAGGTGCAATTCTGAAATTTTTTGCTTTTTCCTGCTCCTCTTAGCATGATAAAGAAGATTCAAAGAGAGTGAGATGCCAGCTCCTTTCATTCAGTCAGTAGCTTCAATCATTTCTGGACGTTTTTCAATGGCAAAAATCAATGAATATTGTAAATGCACAAACAGTAATTTCTCCGCATTGCAAGGTGCAATTCTGAAATTTTTTGCTTTTTCCTGCTCCTCTTAGCATGATAAAGAAGATTCAAAGAGAGTGAGATGCCAGCTCCTTTCATTCAGTCAGTAGCTTCAATCATTTCTGGTATATGAATAACATGATGTTTTTCAATGGCAAAAATCAATGAATATTGTAAATGCACAAACAGTAATTTCTCCGCATTGCAAGGTGCAATTCTGAAATTTTTTGCTTTTTCCTGCTCCTCTTAGCATGATAAAGAAGATTCAAAGAGAGTGAGATGCCAGCTCCTTTCATTCAGTCAGTAGCTTCAATCATTCTGGTATATGAATAACATGATGTTTTTCAATGGCAAAAATCAATGAATATTGTAAATGCACAAACAGTAATTTCTCCGCATTGCAAGGTGCAATTCTGAAATTTTTTGCTTTTTAGTGCTCCTCTTAGCATGATAAAGAAGATTCAAAGAGAGTGAGATGCCAGCTCCTTTCATTCAGTCAGTAGCTTCAAACATTTCTGGTATATGAATAACATGATGTTTTTCAATGGCAAAAATCAATGAATATTGTAAATGCACAAACAGTAATTTCTCCGCATTGCAAGGTGCAATTCTGAAATTTTTTGCTTTTTCCTGCTCCTCTTAGCATGATAAAGAAGATTCAAAGAGAGTGAGATGCCAGCTCCTTTCATTCAGTCAGTAGCTTCAATCATTTCTGGACGTTTTTCAATGGCAAAAATCAATGAATATTGTAAATGCACAAACAGTAATTTCTCCGCATTGCAAGGTGCAATTCTGAAATTTTTTGCTTTTTCCTGCTCCTCTTAGCATGATAAAGAAGATTCAAAGAGAGTGAGATGCCAGGTCCTTTCATTCAGTCAGTAGCTTCAATCATTTCTGGTATATGAATAACATGATGTTTTTCAATGGCAAAAATCAATGAATATTGTAAATGCACAAACAGTAATTTCTCCGCATTGCAAGGTGCAATTCTGAAATTTTTTGCTTTTTCCTGCTCCTCTTAGCATGATAAAGAAGATTCAAAGAGAGTGAGATGCCAGCTCCTTTCATTCAGTCAGTAGCTTCAAACATATCTGGTATATGAATAACATGATGTTTTTCAATGGCAAAAATCAATGAATATTGTAATTGCACAAACAGTAATTTCTCCGCATTGCAAGGTGCAATTCTGAAATTTTTTGCTTTTTCCTGCTCCTCTTAGCATGATAAAGAAGATTCAAAGAGATTGAGATGCCAGCTCCTTTCATTCAGTCAGTAGCTTCAATCATTTCTGGACGTTTTTCAATGGCAAAAATCAATGAATATTGTAAATGCACAAACAGTAATTTCTCCGCATTGCAAGGTGCAATTCTGAAATTTTTTGCTTTTTCCTGCTCCTTTTAGCATGATAAAGAAGATTTAAAGAGAGTGAGATGCCAGCTCCTTTCATTCAGTCAGTAGCTTCAAACATTTCTGGTATATGAATAACATGATGTTTTTCAATGGCAAAAATCAATGAATATTGTAAATGCAAAAACAGGAATTTCTCCGCATTGCAAGGTGTTAATTCTGAAATTTTTTGCTTTTTCCTGCTCCTCTTAGCATGATAAAGAAGATTCAAAGAGAGTGAGATGCCAGCTCCTTTCATTCAGTCAGTAGCTTCAATCATTTCTGGACGTTTTTCAATGGCAAAAATCAATGAATATTGTAAATGCACAAACAGTAATTTCTCCGCATTTCAAGGTGCAATTCTGAAATTTTTTGCTTTTTCCTGCTCCTCTTAGCATGATAAAGAAGATTCAAAGAGAGTGAGATGCCAGCTCCTTTCATTCAGTCAGTAGCTTCAATCATTTCTGGTATATGAATAACATGATGTTTTTCAATGGCAAAAAAATGGCAAAAATCAAAGAATATTGTAAGTGCACAAACAGTAATTTCTCCGCATTGCAAGGTGCAATTCTGAAATTTTTTGCTTTTTCCTGCTCCTCTTAGCATGTTAAAGAAGATTCAAAGAGAGTGAGATGCCAGCTCCTTTCATTCAGTCAGTAGCTTCAATCATTTCTGGACGTTTTTCAAAGGCAAAAATCAATGAATATTGTAAATGCACAAACAGTAATTTCTCCGCATTGCAAGGTGCAAATCTGAAATTTTTTGCTTTTTCCTGCTCCTCTTAGCATGATAAAGAAGATTCAAAGAGAGTGAGATGCCAGCTCCTTTCATTCAGTCAGTAGCTTCAATCATTTCTGGACGTTTTTCAATGGCAAAAATCAATGAATATTGTAAATGCACAAACAGAAATTTCTCCGCATTGCAAGGTGCAATTCTGAAATTTTTTGCTTTTTCCTGCTCCTCTTAGCATGATAAAGAAGATTCAAAGAGAGTGAGATGCCAGCTCCTTTCATTCAGTCAGTAGCTTCAAACATTTCTGGTATATGAATAACATGATGTTTTTCAATGGCAAAAATCAATGAATATTGTAAATGCACAAACAGTAATTTCTCAGTATTGCAAGGTGCAATTCTGAAATTTTTTGCTTTTTCCTGCTCCTCTTAGCATGATAAAGAAGATTCAAAGAGAGTGAGATGCCAGCTCCTTTCATTCAGTCAGTAGCTTCAATCATTTCTGGACGTTTTTCAATGGCAAAAATCAATGAATATTGTAAATGCACAAACAGTAATTTCTCCGCATTGCAAGGTGCAATTCTGAAATTTTTTGCTTTTTCCTGCTCCTCTTAGCATGATAAAGAAGATTCAAAGAGAGTGAGATGCCAGCTCCTTTCATTCAGTCAGTAGCTTCAAACATTTCTGGTATATGAATAACATGATGTTTTTCAATGGCAAAAATCAATGAATATTGTAAATGCACAAACAGTAATTTCTCTGCATTGCAAGGTGCAATTCTGAAATTTTTTGCTTTTTCCTGCTCCTCTTAGCATGATAAAGAAGATTCAAAGAGAGTGAGATGCCAGCTCCTTTCATTCAGTCAGTAGCTTCAGACATTTCTGGACGTTTTTCAATGGCAAAAATCAATGAATATTGTAAATGCACAAACAGTAATTTCTCCGCATTGCAAGGTGCAATTCTGAAATTTTTTGCTTTTTCCTGCTCCTCTTAGCATGATAAAGAAGATTCAAAGAGAGTGAGATGCCAGCTCCTTTCATTCAGTCAGTAGCTTCAATCATTTCTGGTATATGAATAACATGATGTTTTTCAATGGCAAAAATCAATGAATATTGTAAATGCACAAACAGTAATTTCTCCGCATTGCAAGGTGCAATTCTGAAATTTTTTGCTTTTTCCTGCTCCTCTTAGCATGATAAAGAAGATTCAAAGAGAGTGAGATGCCAGCTCCTTTCATTCAGTCAGTAGCTTCAATCATTTCTGGTATATGAATAACATGATGTTTTTCAATGGCAAAAATCAATGAATATTGTAAATGCACAAACAGTAATTTCTCCGCATTGCAAGGTGCAATTCTGAAATTTTTTGCTTTTTAGTGCTCCTCTTAGCATGATAAAGAAGATTCAAAGAGAGTGAGATGCCAGCTCCTTTCATTCAGTCAGTAGCTTCAAACATTTCTGGTATATGAATAACATGATGTTTTTCAATGGCAAAAATCAATGAATATTGTAAATGCACAAACAGTAATTTCTCCGCATTGCAAGGTGCAATTCTGAAATTTTTTGCTTTTTCCTGCTCCTCTTAGCATGATAAAGAAGATTCAAAGAGAGTGAGATGCCAGCTCCTTTCATTCAGTCAGTAGCTTCAATCATTTCTGGACGTTTTTCAATGGCAAAAATCAATGAATATTGTAAATGCACAAACAGTAATTTCTCCGCATTGCAAGGTGCAATTCTGAAATTTTTTGCTTTTTCCTGCTCCTCTTAGCATGATAAAGAAGATTCAAAGAGAGTGAGATGCCAGGTCCTTTCATTCAGTCAGTAGCTTCAATCATTTCTGGTATATGAATAACATGATGTTTTTCAATGGCAAAAATCAATGAATATTGTAAATGCACAAACAGTAATTTCTCCGCATTGCAAGGTGCAATTCTGAAATTTTTTGCTTTTTCCTGCTCCTCTTAGCATGATAAAGAAGATTCAAAGAGAGTGAGATGCCAGCTCCTTTCATTCAGTCAGTAGCTTCAAACATATCTGGTATATGAATAACAAGATGTTTTTCAATGGCAAAAATCAATGAATATTGTAAATGCACAAACAGTAATTTCTCCGCATTGCAAGGTGCAATTCTGAAATTTTTTGCTTTTTCCTGCTCCTCTTAGCATGATAAAGAAGATTCAAAGAGATTGAGATGCCAGCTCCTTTCATTCAGTCAGTAGCTTCAATCATTTCTGGACGTTTTTCAATGGCAAAAATCAATGAATATTGTAAATGCACAAACAGTAATTTCTCCGCATTTCAAGGTGCAATTCTGAAATTTTTTGCTTTTTCCTGCTCCTTTTAGCATGATAAAGAAGATTTAAAGAGAGTGAGATGCCAGCTCCTTTCATTCAGTCAGTAGCTTCAAACATTTCTGGTATATGAATAACATGATGTTTTTCAATGGCAAAAATCAATGAATATTGTAAATGCAAAAACAGGAATTTCTCCGCATTGCAAGGTGTAATTCTGAAATTTTTTGCTTTTTCCTGCTCCTCTTAGCATGATAAAGAAGATTCAAAGAGAGTGAGATGCCAGCTCCTTTCATTCAGTCAGTAGCTTCAATCATTTCTGGACGTTTTTCAATGGCAAAAATCAATGAATATTGTAAATGCACAAACAGTAATTTCTCCGCATTGCAAGGTGCAATTCTGAAATTTTTTGCTTTTTACTGCTCCTCTTAGCATGATAAAGAAGATTCAAAGAGAGTGAGATGCCAGCTCCTTTCATTTAGTCAGTAGCTTCAATCATTTCTGGTATATGAATAACATGATGTTTTTCAATGGCAAAAATCAATGAATATTGTAAGTGTACAAACAGTAATTTCTCCGCATTGCAAGGTGCAATTCTGAAATTTTTTGCTTTTTCCTGCTCCTCTTAGCATGATAAAGAAGATTCAAAGAGAGTGAGATGCCAGCTCCTTTCATTTAGTCAGTAGCTTCAAACATTTCTGGACGTTTTTCAATGGCAAAAATCAATGAATATTGTAAATGCACAAACAGTAATTTCTCCGCATTGCAAGGTGCAATTCTGAAATTTTTTGCTTTTTCCTGCTCCTCTTAGCATGATAAAGAAGATTCAAAGAGAGTGAGATGCCAGCTCCTTTCATTCAGTAAGTAGCTCCAAACATTTCTGGTATATGAATAACATGATGTTTTTCAATGGCAAAAATCAATGAATATTGTAAATGCACAAACAGTAATTTCTCCGCATTGCAAGGTGCAATTCTGAAATTTTTTGCTTTTTCCTGCTCCTCTTAGCATGTTAAAGAAGATTCAAAGAGAGTGAGATGCCAGCTCCTTTCATTCAGTCAGTAGCTTCAATCATTTCTGGACGTTTTTCAAAGGCAAAAATCAATGAATATTGTAAATGCACAAACAGTAATTTCTCCGCATTGCAAGGTGCAAATCTGAAATTTTTTGCTTTTTCCTGCTCCTCAGCATGATAAAGAAGATTCAAAGAGAGTGAGATGCCAGCTCCTTTCATTCAGTCAGTAGCTTCAATCATTTCTGGACGTTTTTCAATGGCAAAAATCAATGAATATTGTAAATGCACAAACAGTAATTTCTCCGCATTGCAAGGTGCAATTCTGAAATTTTTTGCTTTTTCCTGCTCCTCTTAGCATGATAAAGAAGATTCAAAGAGAGTGAGATGCCAGCTCCTTTCATTTAGTCAGTAGCTTCAATCATTTCTGGTATATGAATAACATGATGTTTTTCAATGGCAAAAATCAATGAATATTGTAAGTGCACAAACAGTAATTTCTCCGCATTGCAAGGTGCAATTCTGAAATTTTTTGCTTTTTCCTGCTCCTCTTAGCATGATAAAGAAGATTCAAAGAGAGTGAGATGCCAGCTCCTTTCATTTATTCAGTAGCTTCAATCATTTCTGGACGTTTTTCAATGGCAAAAATCAATGAATATTGTAAATGCACAAACAGTAATTTCTCCGCATTGCAAGGTGCAATTCTGAAATTTTTTGCTTTTTCCTGCTCCTCTTAGCATGATAAAGAAGATTCAAAGAGAGTGAGATGCCAGCTCCTTTCATTCAGTAAGTAGCTTCAAACATTTCTGGTATATGAATAACATGATGTTTTTCAATGGCAAAAATCAATGAATATTGTAAATGCACAAACAGTAATTTCTCCGCATTGCAAGGTGCAATTCTGAAATTTTTTGCTTTTTCCTGCTCCTCTTAGCATGATAAAGAAGATTCAAAGAGAGTGAGATGCCAGCTCCTTTCATTCAGTCAGTAGCTTCAATCATTTCTGGACGTTTTGCAAAGGCAAAAATCAATGAATATTGTAAATGCACAAACAGTAATTTCTCCGCATTGCAAGGTGCAAATCTGAAATTTTTTGCTTTTTCCTGCTCCTCTTAGCATGATAAAGAAGATTCAAAGAGAGTGAGATGCCAGATCCTTTCATTCAGTCAGTAGCTTCAATCATTTCTGGACGTTTTTCAATGGCAAAAATCAATGAATATTGTAAATGCACAAACAGTAATTTCTCCGCATTGCAAGGTGCAATTCTGAAATTTTTTGCTTTTTCCTGCTCCTCATAGCATGATAAAGAAGATTCAAAGAGAGTGAGATGCCAGCTCCTTTCATTCAGTCAGTAGCTTCAAACATTTCTGGACGTTTTTCAATGGCAAAAATCAATGAATATTGTAAATGCACAAACAGTAATTTCTCCGCATTGCAATGTGCAATTCTGAAATTTTTTGCTTTTTCCTGCTCCTCTTAGCATGATAAAGAAGATTCAAAGAGAGTGAGATGCCAGCTCCTTTCATTCAGTCAGTAGCTTCAAACATTTTTGGTATATGAATAACATGATGTTTTTCAATGGCAAAAATCAATGAATATTGTAAATGCACAAACAGTAATTTCTCCGCATTGCAAGGTGCAATTCTGAAATTTTTTGCTTTTTCCTGCTCCTCTTAGCATGATAAAGAAGATTCAAAGAGAGTGAGATGCCAGCTCCTTTCATTCAGTCAGTAGCTTCAATCATTTCTGGACGTTTTTCAATGGCAAAAATCAATGAATGTTGTAAATGCACAAACAGTAATTTCTCCGCATTGCAAGGTGCAATTCTGAAATTTTTTGCTTTTTCCTGCTCCTCTTAGCATGATAAAGAAGATTCAAAGAGAGTGAGATGCCAGCTCCTTTCATTCAGTCAATAGCTTCAATCATTTCTGGTATATGAATAACATGATGTTTTTCAATGGCAAAAATCAATGAATATTGTAAATGCACAAACAGTAATTTCTCCGCATTGCAAGGTGCAATTCTGAAATTTTTTGCTTTTTCCTGCTCCTCTTAGCATGATAAAGAAGATTCAAAGAGAGTGAGATGCCAGCTCCTTTCATTCAGTCAGTAGCTTCAATCATTTCTGGACGTTTTTCAAAGACAAAAATCAATGAATATTGTAAATGCACAAACAGTAATTTCTCCGCATTGCAAGGTGCAATTCTGAAATTTTTTGCTTTTTCCTGCTCCTCTTAGCATGATAAAGAAGATTCAAAGAGAGTGAGATGCCAGCTCCTTTCATTCAGTCAGTAGCTTCAATCATTTCTGGTATATGAATAACATGATGTTTTTCAATGGCAAAAATCAATGAATATTGTAAATGCACAAACAGTAATTTCTCCGCATTGCAAGGTGCAACTCTGAAATTTTTTGCTTTTTCCTGCTCCTCTTAGCATGATAAAGAAGATTCAAAGAGAGTGAGATGCCAGCTCCTTTCATTCAGTCAGTAGCTTCAAACATTTCTGGTATATGAATAACATGATGTTTTTCAATGGCAAAAATCAATGAATATTGTAAATGCACAAACAGTAATTTCTCCGCATTACAAGGTGCAATTCTGAAATTTTTTGCTTTTTCCTGCTCCTCTTAGCATGATAAAGAAGATTCAAAGAGAGTGAGATGCCAGCTCCTTTCATTCAGTCAGTAGCTTCAATCATTTCTGGACGTTTTTCAATGGCAAAAATCAATGAATATTGTAAATGCACAAACAGTAATTTCTCCGCATTGCAAGGTGCAATTCTGAAATTTTTTGCTTTTTCCTGCTCCTCTTAGCATGATAAAGAAGATTCAAAGAGAGTGAGATGCCAGCTCCTTTCATTTAGTCAGTAGCTTCAATCATTTCTGGTATATGAATAACATGATGTTTTTCAATGGCAAAAATCAATGAATATTGTAAGTGCACAAACAGTAATTTCTCCGCAATGCAAGGTGCAATTCTGAAATTTTTTGCTTTTTCCTGCTCCTCTTAGCATGATAAAGAAGATTCAAAGAGAGTGAGTTGCCAGCTCCTTTCATTTAGTCAGTAGCTTCAATCATTTCTGGACGTTTTTCAATGGCAAAAATCAATGAATATTGTAAATGCACAAACAGTAATTTCTCCGCATTGCAAGGTGCAATTCTGAAATTTTTTGCTTTTTCCTGCTCCTCTTAGCATGATAAAGAAGATTCAAAGAGAGTGAGATGCCAGCTCCTTTCATTCAGTAAGTAGCTTCAAACATTTCTGGTATATGAATAACATGATGTTTTTCAATGGCAAAAATCAATGAATATTGTAAATGCACAAACAGTAATTTCTCCGCATTGCAAGGTGCAATTCTGAAATTTTTTGCTTTTTCCTGCTCCTCTTAGCATGATAAAGAAGATTCAAAGAGAGTGAGATGCCAGCTCCTTTCATTCAGTCAGTAGCTTCAATCATTTCTGGACGTTTTTCAAAGGCAAAAATCAATGAATATTGTAAATGCACAAACAGTAATTTCTCCGCATTGCAAGGTGCAAATCTGAAATTTTTTGCTTTTTCCTGCTCCTCTTAGCATGATAAAGAAGATTCAAAGAGAGTGAGATGCCAGCTCCTTTCATTCAGTCAGTAGCTTCAATCATTTCTGGACGTTTTTCAATAGCAAAAATCAATGAATATTGTAAATGCACAAACAGTAATTTCTCCGCATTGCAAGGTGCAATTCTGAAATTTTTTGCTTTTTCCTGCTCCTCATAGCATGATAAAGAAGATTCAAAGAGAGTGAGATGCCAGCTCCTTTCATTCAGTCAGTAGCTTCAAACATTTCTGGACGTTTTTCAATGGCAAAAATCAATGAATATTGTAAATGCACAAACAGTAATTTCTCCGCATTGCAATGTGCAATTCTGAAATTTTTTGCTTTTTCCTGCTCCTCTTAGCATGATAAAGAAGATTCAAAGAGAGTGAGATGCCAGCTCCTTTCATTCAGTCAGTAGCTTCAAACATTTCTGGTATATGAATAACATGATGTTTTTCAATGGCAAAAATCAATGAATATTGTAAATGCACAAACAGTAATTTCTCCGCATTGCAAGGTGCAATTCTGAAATTTTTTGCTTTTTCCTGCTCCTCTTAGCATGATAAAGAAGATTCAAAGAGAGTGAGATGCCAGCTCCTTTCATTCAGTCAGTAGCTTCAATCATTTCTGGACGTTTTTCAATGGCAAAAATCAATGAATATTGTAAATGCACAAACAGTAATTTCTCCGCATTGCAAGGTGCAATTCTGAAATTTTTTGCTTTTTCCTGCTCCTCTTAGCATGATAAAGAAGATTCAAAGAGAGTGAGATGCCAGCTCCTTTCATTCAGTCAGTAGCTTCAATCATTTCTGGTATATGAATAACATGATGTTTTTCAATGGCAAAAATCAATGAATATTGTAAATGCACAAACAGTAATTTCTCCGCATTGCAAGGTGCAATTCTGAAATTTTTTGCTTTTTCCTGCTCCTCTTAGCATGATAAAGAAGATTCAAAGAGAGTGAGATGCCAGCTCCTTTCATTCAGTCAGTAGCTTCAATCATTTCTGGACGTTTTTCAATGGCAAAAATCAATGAATATTGTAAATGCACAAACAGTAATTTCTCCGCATTGCAAGGTGCAATTCTGAAATTTTTTGCTTTTTCCTGCTCCTCTTAGCATGATAAAGAAGATTCAAAGAGAGTGAGATGCCAGCTCCTTTCATTCAGTCAGTAGCTTCAATCATTTCTGGTATATGAATAACATGATGTTTTTCAATGGCAAAAATCAATGAATATTGTAAATGCACAAAGAGTAATTTCTCCGTATTGCAAGGTGCAATTCTGAAATTTTTTCCTTTTTCCTGCTCCTCTTAGCATGATAAAGAAGATTCAAAGAGAGTGAGATGCCAGCTCCTTTCATTCAGTCACTAGCTTCAAACATTTCTGGTATATGAATAACATGATGTTTTTCAATGGCAAAAATCAATGAATATTGTAAATGCACAAACAGTAATTTCTCCGCATTGCAAGGTGCAATTCTGAAATTTTTTGCTTTTTCCTGCTCCTCTTAGCATGATAAAGAAGATTCAAAGAGAGTGAGATGCCAGCTCCTTTCATTCAGTCAGTAGCTTCAATCATTTCTGGACGTTTTTCAATGGCAAAAATCAATGAATATTGTAAATGCACAAACAGTAATTTCTCCGCATTGCAAGGTGCAATTCTGAAATTTTTTGCTTTTTCCTGCTCCTCTTAGCATGATAAAGAAGATTCAAAGAGAGTGAGATGCCAGCTCCTTTCATTCAGTCAGTAGCTTCAATCATTTCTGGACGTTTTTCAATGGCAAAAATCAATGAATATTGTAAATGCACAAACAGTAATTTCTCCGCATTGCAAGGTGCAATTCTGAAATTTTTTGCTTTTTCCTGCTCCTCTTAGCATGATAAAGAAGATTCAAAGAGAGTGAGATGCCAGCTCCTTTCATTCAGTCAGTAGCTTCAAACATTTCTGGTATATGAATAACATGATATTTTTCAATGGCAAAAATCAATGAATATTGTAAATGCACAAACAGTAATTTCTCAGTATTGCAAGGTGCAATTCTGAAATTTTTTGCTTTTTCCTGCTCCTCTTAGCATGATAAAGAAGATTCAAAGAGAGTGAGATGCCAGCTCCTTTCATTCAGTCAGTAGCTTCAATCATTTCTGGACGTTTTTCAATGGCAAAAATCAATGAATATTGTAAATGCACAAACAGTAATTTCTCCGCATTGCAAGGTGCAATTCTGAAATTTTTTGCTTTTTCCTGCTCCTCTTAGCATGATAAAGAAGATTCAAAGAGAGTGAGATGCCAGCTCCTTTCATTCAGTCAGTAGCTTCAAACATTTCTGGTATATGAATAACATGATGTTTTTCAATGGCAAAAATCAATGAATATTGTAAATGCACAAACAGTAATTTCTCTGCATTGCAAGGTGCAATTCTGAAATTTTTTGCTTTTTCCTGCTCCTCTTAGCATGATAAAGAAGATTCAAAGAGAGTGAGATGCCAGCTCCTTTCATTCAGTCAGTAGCTTCAATCATTTCTGAACGTTTTTCAATGGCAAAAATCAATGAATATTGTAAATGCACAAACAGTAATTTCTCCGCATTGCAAGGTGCAATTCTGAAATTTTTTGCTTTTTCCTGCTCCTCTTAGCATGATAAAGAAGATTCAAAGAGAGTGAGATGCCAGCTCCTTTCATTCAGTCAGTAGCTTCAATCATTTCTGGTATATGAATAACATGATGTTTTTCAATGGCAAAAATCAATGAATATTGTAAATGCACAAACAGTAATTTCTCCGCATTGCAAGGTGCAATTCTGAAATTTTTTGCTTTTTCCTGCTCCTCTTAGCATGATAAAGAAGATTCAAAGAGAGTGAGATGCCAGCTCCTTTCATTCAGTCAGTAGCTTCAATCATTTCTGGTATATGAATAACATGATGTTTTTCAATGGCAAAAATCAATGAATATTGTAAATGCACAAACAGTAATTTCTCCGCATTGCAAGGTGCAATTCTGAAATTTTTTGCTTTTTAGTGCTCCTCTTAGCATGATAAAGAAGATTCAAAGAGAGTGAGATGCCAGCTCCTTTCATTCAGTCAGTAGCTTCAAACATTTCTGGTATATGAATAACATGATGTTTTTCAATGGCAAAAATCAATGAATATTGTAAATGCACAAACAGTAATTTCTCCGCATTGCAAGGTGCAATTCTGAAATTTTTTGCTTTTTCCTGCTCCTCTTAGCATGATAAAGAAGATTCAAAGAGAGTGAGATGCCAGCTCCTTTCATTCAGTCAGTAGCTTCAATCATTTCTGGACGTTTTTCAATGGCAAAAATCAATGAATATTGTAAATGCACAAACAGTAATTTCTCCGCATTGCAAGGTGCAATTCTGAAATTTTTTGCTTTTTCCTGCTCCTCTTAGCATGATAAAGAAGATTCAAAGAGAGTGAGATGCCAGGTCCTTTCATTCAGTCAGTAGCTTCAATCATTTCTGGTATATGAATAACATGATGTTTTTCAATGGCAAAAATCAATGAATATTGTAAATGCACAAACAGTAATTTCTCCGCATTGCAAGGTGCAATTCTGAAATTTTTTGCTTTTTCCTGCTCCTCTTAGCATGATAAAGAAGATTCAAAGAGAGTGAGATGCCAGCTCCTTTCATTCAGTCAGTAGCTTCAAACATATCTGGTATATGAATAACATGATGTTTTTCAATGGCAAAAATCAATGAATATTGTAAATGCACAAACAGTAATTTCTCCGCATTGCAAGGTGCAATTCTGAAATTTTTTGCTTTTTCCTGCTCCTCTTAGCATGATAAAGAAGATTCAAAGAGATTGAGATGCCAGCTCCTTTCATTCAGTCAGTAGCTTCAATCATTTCTGGACGTTTTTCAATGGCAAAAATCAATGAATATTGTAAATGCACAAACAGTAATTTCTCCGCATTTCAAGGTGCAATTCTGAAATTTTTTGCTTTTTCCTGCTCCTTTTAGCATGATAAAGAAGATTTAAAGAGAGTGAGATGCCAGCTCCTTTCATTCAGTCAGTAGCTTCAAACATTTCTGGTATATGAATAACATGATGTTTTTCAATGGCAAAAATCAATGAATATTGTAAATGCAAAAACAGGAATTTCTCCGCATTGCAAGGTGTAATTCTGAAATTTTTTGCTTTTTCCTGCTCCTCTTAGCATGATAAAGAAGATTCAAAGAGAGTGAGATGCCAGCTCCTTTCATTCAGTCAGTAGCTTCAATCATTTCTGGACGTTTTTCAATGGCAAAAATCAATGAATATTGTAAATGCACAAACAGTAATTTCTCCGCATTGCAAGGTGCAATTCTGAAATTTTTTGCTTTTTCCTGCTCCTCTTAGCATGATAAAGAAGATTCAAAGAGAGTGAGATGCCAGCTCCTTTCATTTAGTCAGTAGCTTCAATCATTTCTGGTATATGAATAACATGATGTTTTTCAATGGCAAAAATCAAAGAATATTGTAAGTGCACAAACAGTAATTTCTCCGCATTGCAAGGTGCAATTCTGAAATTTTTTGCTTTTTCCTGCTCCTCTTAGCATGATAAAGAAGATTCAAAGAGAGTGAGATGCCAGCTCCTTTCATTTAGTCAGTAGCTTCAATCATTTCTGGACGTTTTTCAATGGCAAAAATCAATGAATATTGTAAATGCACAAACAGTAATTTCTCCGCATTGCAAGGTGCAATTCTGAAATTTTTTGCTTTTTCCTGCTCCTCTTAGCATGATAAAGAAGATTCAAAGAGAGTGAGATGCCAGCTCCTTTCATTCAGTAAGTAGCTCCAAACATTTCTGGTATATGAATAACATGATGTTTTTCAATGGCAAAAATCAATGAATATTGTAAATGCACAAACAGTAATTTCTCCGCATTGCAAGGTGCAATTCTGAAATTTTTTGCTTTTTCCTGCTCCTCTTAGCATGTTAAAGAAGATTCAAAGAGAGTGAGATGCCAGCTCCTTTCATTCAGTCAGTAGCTTCAATCATTTCTGGACGTTTTTCAAAGGCAAAAATCAATGAATATTGTAAATGCACAAACAGTAATTTCTCCGCATTGCAAGGTGCAAATCTGAAATTTTTTGCTTTTTCCTGCTCCTCTTAGCATGATAAAGAAGATTCAAAGAGAGTGAGATGCCAGCTCCTTTCATTCAGTCAGTAGCTTCAATCATTTCTGGACGTTTTTCAATGGCAAAAATCAATGAATATTGTAAATGCACAAACAGAAATTTCTCCGCATTGCAAGGTGCAATTCTGAAATTTTTTGCTTTTTCCTGCTCCTCTTAGCATGATAAAGAAGATTCAAAGAGAGTGAGATGCCAGCTCCTTTCATTCAGTCAGTAGCTTCAAACATTTCTGGTATATGAATAACATGATGTTTTTCAATGGCAAAAATCAATGAATATTGTAAATGCACAAACAGTAATTTCTCAGTATTGCAAGGTGCAATTCTGAAATTTTTTGCTTTTTCCTGCTCCTCTTAGCATGATAAAGAAGATTCAAAGAGAGTGAGATGCCAGCTCCTTTCATTCAGTCAGTAGCTTCAATCATTTCTGGACGTTTTTCAATGGCAAAAATCAATGAATATTGTAAATGCACAAACAGTAATTTCTCCGCATTGCAAGGTGCAATTCTGAAATTTTTTGCTTTTTCCTGCTCCTCTTAGCATGATAAAGAAGATTCAAAGAGAGTGAGATGCCAGCTCCTTTCATTCAGTCAGTAGCTTCAATCATTTCTGGACGTTTTTCAATGGCAAAAATCAATGAATATTGTAAATGCACAAACAGTAATTTCTCCGCATTGCAAGGTGCAATTCTGAAATTTTTTGCTTTTTCCTGCTCCTCTTAGCATGATAAAGAAGATTCAAAGAGAGTGAGATGCCAGCTCCTTTCATTCAGTCAGTAGCTTCAAACATTTCTGGTATATGAATAACATGATATTTTTCAATGGCAAAAATCAATGAATATTGTAAATGCACAAACAGTAATTTCTCAGTATTGCAAGGTGCAATTCTGAAATTTTTTGCTTTTTCCTGCTCCTCTTAGCATGATAAAGAAGATTCAAAGAGAGTGAGATGCCAGCTCCTTTCATTCAGTCAGTAGCTTCAATCATTTCTGGACGTTTTTCAATGGCAAAAATCAATGAATATTGTAAATGCACAAACAGTAATTTCTCCGCATTGCAAGGTGCAATTCTGAAATTTTTTGCTTTTTCCTGCTCCTCTTAGCATGATAAAGAAGATTCAAAGAGAGTGAGATGCCAGCTCCTTTCATTCAGTCAGTAGCTTCAAACATTTCTGGTATATGAATAACATGATGTTTTTCAATGGCAAAAATCAATGAATATTGTAAATGCACAAACAGTAATTTCTCTGCATTGCAAGGTGCAATTCTGAAATTTTTTGCTTTTTCCTGCTCCTCTTAGCATGATAAAGAAGATTCAAAGAGAGTGAGATGCCAGCTCCTTTCATTCAGTCAGTAGCTTCAAACATTTCTGGTATATGAATAACATGATGTTTTTCAATGGCAAAAATCAATGAATATTGTAAATGCACAAACAGTAATTTCTCTGCATTGCAAGGTGCAATTCTGAAATTTTTTGCTTTTTCCTGCTCCTCTTAGCATGATAAAGAAGATTCAAAGAGAGTGAGATGCCAGCTCCTTTCATTCAGTCAGTAGCTTCAATCATTTCTGAACGTTTTTCAATGGCAAAAATCAATGAATATTGTAAATGCACAAACAGTAATTTCTCCGCATTGCAAGGTGCAATTCTGAAATTTTTTGCTTTTTCCTGCTCCTCTTAGCATGATAAAGAAGATTCAAAGAGAGTGAGATGCCAGCTCCTTTCATTCAGTCAGTAGCTTCAATCATTTCTGGTATATGAATAACATGATGTTTTTCAATGGCAAAAATCAATGAATATTGTAAATGCACAAACAGTAATTTCTCCGCATTGCAAGGTGCAATTCTGAAATTTTTTGCTTTTTCCTGCTCCTCTTAGCATGATAAAGAAGATTCAAAGAGAGTGAGATGCCAGCTCCTTTCATTCAGTCAGTAGCTTCAATCATTTCTGGTATATGAATAACATGATGTTTTTCAATGGCAAAAATCAATGAATATTGTAAATGCACAAACAGTAATTTCTCCGCATTGCAAGGTGCAATTCTGAAATTTTTTGCTTTTTAGTGCTCCTCTTAGCATGATAAAGAAGATTCAAAGAGAGTGAGATGCCAGCTCCTTTCATTCAGTCAGTAGCTTCAAACATTTCTGGTATATGAATAACATGATGTTTTTCAATGGCAAAAATCAATGAATATTGTAAATGCACAAACAGTAATTTCTCCGCATTGCAAGGTGCAATTCTGAAATTTTTTGCTTTTTCCTGCTCCTCTTAGCATGATAAAGAAGATTCAAAGAGAGTGAGATGCCAGCTCCTTTCATTCAGTCAGTAGCTTCAATCATTTCTGGACGTTTTTCAATGGCAAAAATCAATGAATATTGTAAATGCACAAACAGTAATTTCTCCGCATTGCAAGGTGCAATTCTGAAATTTTTTGCTTTTTCCTGCTCCTCTTAGCATGATAAAGAAGATTCAAAGAGAGTGAGATGCCAGGTCCTTTCATTCAGTCAGTAGCTTCAATCATTTCTGGTATATGAATAACATGATGTTTTTCAATGGCAAAAATCAATGAATATTGTAAATGCACAAACAGTAATTTCTCCGCATTGCAAGGTGCAATTCTGAAATTTTTTGCTTTTTCCTGCTCCTCTTAGCATGATAAAGAAGATTCAAAGAGAGTGAGATGCCAGCTCCTTTCATTCAGTCAGTAGCTTCAAACATATCTGGTATATGAATAACATGATGTTTTTCAATGGCAAAAATCAATGAATATTGTAAATGCACAAACAGTAATTTCTCCGCATTGCAAGGTGCAATTCTGAAATTTTTTGCTTTTTCCTGCTCCTCTTAGCATGATAAAGAAGATTCAAAGAGATTGAGATGCCAGCTCCTTTCATTCAGTCAGTAGCTTCAAACATTTCTGGTATATGAATAACATGATGTTTTTCAATGGCAAAAATCAATGAATATTGTAAATGCAAAAACAGGAATTTCTCCGCATTGCAAGGTGTAATTCTGAAATTTTTTGCTTTTTCCTGCTCCTCTTAGCATGATAAAGAAGATTCAAAGAGAGTGAGATGCCAGCTCCTTTCATTCAGTCAGTAGCTTCAATCATTTCTGGACGTTTTTCAATGGCAAAAATCAATGAATATTGTAAATGCACAAACAGTAATTTCTCCGCATTGCAAGGTGCAATTCTGAAATTTTTTGCTTTTTCCTGCTCCTCTTAGCATGATAAAGAAGATTCAAAGAGAGTGAGATGCCAGCTCCTTTCATTTAGTCAGTAGCTTCAATCATTTCTGGTATATGAATAACATGATGTTTTTCAATGGCAAAAATCAAAGAATATTGTAAGTGCACAAACAGTAATTTCTCCGCATTGCAAGGTGCAATTCTGAAATTTTTTGCTTTTTCCTGCTCCTCTTAGCATGATAAAGAAGATTCAAAGAGAGTGAGATGCCAGCTCCTTTCATTTAGTCAGTAGCTTCAATCATTTCTGGACGTTTTTCAATGGCAAAAATCAATGAATATTGTAAATGCACAAACAGTAATTTCTCCGCATTGCAAGGTGCAATTCTGAAATTTTTTGCTTTTTCCTGCTCCTCTTAGCATGATAAAGAAGATTCAAAGAGAGTGAGATGCCAGCTCCTTTCATTCAGTAAGTAGCTCCAAACATTTCTGGTATATGAATAACATGATGTTTTTCAATGGCAAAAATCAATGAATATCGTAAATGCACAAACAGTAATTTCTCCGCATTGCAAGGTGCAATTCTGAAATTTTTTGCTTTTTCCTGCTCCTCTTAGCATGTTAAAGAAGATTCAAAGAGAGTGAGATGCCAGCTCCTTTCATTCAGTCAGTAGCTTCAATCATTTCTGGACGTTTTTCAAAGGCAAAAATCAATGAATATTGTAAATGCACAAACAGTAATTTCTCCGCATTGCAAGGTGCAAATCTGAAATTTTTTGCTTTTTCCTGCTCCTCTTAGCATGATAAAGAAGATTCAAAGAGAGTGAGATGCCAGCTCCTTTCATTCAGTCAGTAGCTTCAATCATTTCTGGACGTTTTTCAATGGCAAAAATCAATGAATATTGTAAATGCACAAACAGAAATTTCTCCGCATTGCAAGGTGCAATTCTGAAATTTTTTGCTTTTTCCTGCTCCTCTTAGCATGATAAAGAAGATTCAAAGAGAGTGAGATGCCAGCTCCTTTCATTCAGTCAGTAGCTTCAAACATTTCTGGTATATGAATAACATGATGTTTTTCAATGGCAAAAATCAATGAATATTGTAAATGCACAAACAGTAATTTCTCAGTATTGCAAGGTGCAATTCTGAAATTTTTTGCTTTTTCCTGCTCCTCTTAGCATGATAAAGAAGATTCAAAGAGAGTGAGATGCCAGCTCCTTTCATTCAGTCAGTAGCTTCAATCATTTCTGGACGTTTTTCAATGGCAAAAATCAATGAATATTGTAAATGCACAAACAGTAATTTCTCCGCATTGCAAGGTGCAATTCTGAAATTTTTTGCTTTTTCCTGCTCCTCTTAGCATGATAAAGAAGATTCAAAGAGAGTGAGATGCCAGCTCCTTTCATTCAGTCAGTAGCTTCAAACATTTCTGGTATATGAATAACATGATGTTTTTCAATGGCAAAAATCAATGAATATTGTAAATGCACAAACAGTAATTTCTCTGCATTGCAAGGTGCAATTCTGAAATTTTTTGCTTTTTCCTGCTCCTCTTAGCATGATAAAGAAGATTCAAAGAGAGTGAGATGCCAGCTCCTTTCATTCAGTCAGTAGCTTCAATCATTTCTGGACGTTTTTCAATGGCAAAAATCAATGAATATTGTAAATGCACAAACAGTAATTTCTCCGCATTGCAAGGTGCAATTCTGAAATTTTTTGCTTTTTCCTGCTCCTCTTAGCATGATAAAGAAGATTCAAAGAGAGTGAGATGCCAGCTCCTTTCATTCAGTCAGTAGCTTCAATCATTTCTGGTATATGAATAACATGATGTTTTTCAATGGCAAAAATCAATGAATATTGTAAATGCACAAACAGTAATTTCTCCGCATTGCAAGGTGCAATTCTGAAATTTTTTGCTTTTTCCTGCTCCTCTTAGCATGATAAAGAAGATTCAAAGAGAGTGAGATGCCAGCTCCTTTCATTCAGTCAGTAGCTTCAATCATTTCTGGTATATGAATAACATGATGTTTTTCAATGGCAAAAATCAATGAATATTGTAAATGCACAAACAGTAATTTCTCCGCATTGCAAGGTGCAATTCTGAAATTTTTTGCTTTTTAGTGCTCCTCTTAGCATGATAAAGAAGATTCAAAGAGAGTGAGATGCCAGCTCCTTTCATTCAGTCAGTAGCTTCAAACATTTCTGGTATATGAATAACATGATGTTTTTCAATGGCAAAAATCAATGAATATTGTAAATGCACAAACAGTAATTTCTCCGCATTGCAAGGTGCAATTCTGAAATTTTTTGCTTTTTCCTGCTCCTCTTAGCATGATAAAGAAGATTCAAAGAGAGTGAGATGCCAGCTCCTTTCATTCAGTCAGTAGCTTCAATCATTTCTGGACGTTTTTCAATGGCAAAAATCAATGAATATTGTAAATGCACAAACAGTAATTTCTCCGCATTGCAAGGTGCAATTCTGAAATTTTTTGCTTTTTCCTGCTCCTCTTAGCATGATAAAGAAGATTCAAAGAGAGTGAGATGCCAGGTCCTTTCATTCAGTCAGTAGCTTCAATCATTTCTGGTATATGAATAACATGATGTTTTTCAATGGCAAAAATCAATGAATATTGTAAATGCACAAACAGTAATTTCTCCGCATTGCAAGGTGCAATTCTGAAATTTTTTGCTTTTTCCTGCTCCTCTTAGCATGATAAAGAAGATTCAAAGAGAGTGAGATGCCAGCTCCTTTCATTCAGTCAGTAGCTTCAAACATATCTGGTATATGAATAACATGATGTTTTTCAATGGCAAAAATCAATGAATATTGTAAATGCACAAACAGTAATTTCTCCGCATTGCAAGGTGCAATTCTGAAATTTTTTGCTTTTTCCTGCTCCTCTTAGCATGATAAAGAAGATTCAAAGAGATTGAGATGCCAGCTCCTTTCATTCAGTCAGTAGCTTCAATCATTTCTGGACGTTTTTCAATGGCAAAAATCAATGAATATTGTAAATGCACAAACAGTAATTTCTCCGCATTTCAAGGTGCAATTCTGAAATTTTTTGCTTTTTCCTGCTCCTTTTAGCATGATAAAGAAGATTTAAAGAGAGTGAGATGCCAGCTCCTTTCATTCAGTCAGTAGCTTCAAACATTTCTGGTATATGAATAACATGATGTTTTTCAATGGCAAAAATCAATGAATATTGTAAATGCAAAAACAGGAATTTCTCCGCATTGCAAGGTGTAATTCTGAAATTTTTTGCTTTTTCCTGCTCCTCTTAGCATGATAAAGAAGATTCAAAGACAGTGAGATGCCAGCTCCTTTCATTCAGTCAGTAGCTTCAATCATTTCTGGACGTTTTTCAATGGCAAAAATCAATGAATATTGTAAATGCACAAACAGTAATTTCTCCGCATTGCAAGGTGCAATTCTGAAATTTTTTGCTTTTTACTGCTCCTCTTAGCATGATAAAGAAGATTCAAAGAGAGTGAGATGCCAGCTCCTTTCATTTAGTCAGTAGCTTCAATCATTTCTGGTATATGAATAACATGATGTTTTTCAATGGCAAAAATCAATGAATATTGTAAGTGCACAAACAGTAATTTCTCCGCATTGCAAGGTGCAATTCTGAAATTTTTTGCTTTTTCCTGCTCCTCTTAGCATGATAAAGAAGATTCAAAGAGAGTGAGATGCCAGCTCCTTTCATTTAGTCAGTAGCTTCAAACATTTCTGGACGTTTTTCAATGGCAAAAATCAATGAATATTGTAAATGCACAAACAGTAATTTCTCCGCATTGCAAGGTGCAATTCTGAAATTTTTTGCTTTTTCCTGCTCCTCTTAGCATGATAAAGAAGATTCAAAGAGAGTGAGATGCCAGCTCCTTTCATTCAGTAAGTAGCTCCAAACATTTCTGGTATATGAATAACATGATGTTTTTCAATGGCAAAAATCAATGAATATTGTAAATGCACAAATAGTAATTTCTCCGCATTGCAAGGTGCAATTCTGAAATTTTTTGCTTTTTCCTGCTCCTCTTAGCATGTTAAAGAAGATTCAAAGAGAGTGAGATGCCAGCTCCTTTCATTCAGTCAGTAGCTTCAATCATTTCTGGACGTTTTTCAAAGGCAAAAATCAATGAATATTGTAAATGCACAAACAGTAATTTCTCCGCATTGCAAGGTGCAAATCTGAAATTTTTTGCTTTTTCCTGCTCCTCTTAGCATGATAAAGAAGATTCAAAGAGAGTGAGATGCCAGCTCCTTTCATTCAGTCAGTAGCTTCAATCATTTCTGGACGTTTTTCAATGGCAAAAATCAATGAATATTGTAAATGCACAAACAGAAATTTCTCCGCATTGCAAGGTGCAATTCTGAAATTTTTTGCTTTTTCCTGCTACTCATAGCATGATAAAGAAGATTCAAAGAGTGAGATGCCAGCTCCTTTCATTCAGTCAGTAGCTTCAAACATTTCTGGACGTTTTTCAATGGCAAAAATCAATGAATATTGTAAATGCACAAACAGTAATTTCTCCGCATTGCAATGTGCAATTCTGAAATTTTTTGCTTTTTCCTGCTCCTCTTAGCATGATAAAGAAGATTCAAAGAGAGTGAGATGCCAGCTCCTTTCATTCAGTCAGTAGCTTCAAACATTTCTGGTATATGAATAACATGATGTTTTTCAATGGCAAAAATCAATGAATATTGTAAATGCACAAACAGTAATTTCTCCGCATTGCAAGGTGCAATTCTGAAATTTTTTGCTTTTTCCTGCTCCTCTTAGCATGATAAAGAAGATTCAAAGAGAGTGAGATGCCAGCTCCTTTCATTCAGTCAGTAGCTTCAATCATTTCTGGTATATGAATAACATGATGTTTTTCAATGGCAAAAATCAATGAATATTGTAAATGCACAAACAGTAATTTCTCCGCATTGCAAGGTGCAATTCTGAAATTTTTTGCTTTTTCCTGCTCCTCTTAGCATGATAAAGAAGATTCAAAGAGAGTGAGATGCCAGCTCCTTTCATTCA